>NW_026928905.1:155000-365165 GCF_032062105.1 Saccostrea cuccullata | reverse complement strand
TTCAAAAACGATACTACGTGCCTGTTAATACCATCAACTGGTTAAAGTTTATGAGACTAACGGTTTATGCAACTAAACGTAAAATACTAAAATATTAAGCTTGCAAGATAAAGGAACCTTTCAAATAATTATTCTGGTAATTTGTTCAACTGCAATTACTATGTATATGTACTATGTACTATGTATTTAACATAACCTCGCTTTATATTTTTATAAGGATATTTTATGAAGTTTAGGATGCCAGAAAATAGGTATGATTATTCAAATTCATTTTGATCATTGGAATCATTACAAATATCTAAAACTGACGTGTGAAATTGAAGAATTTCTTGCAAATGCCATTTGCTTAACCGTAAACTTGGCGATTAAAACGATTTGGAGTAAACATTATCACAGATTTGAATCTAAACATGGACTTTCCTTGATTTTTTTTCAAATAGGCTATTAAAAATTCAAATGGACAGAGTTTGGTGCGAATGTGATAAAGATCTAACTATATATATATATATATACATTGAGGTATCAGTGAAAAGGGAGACGTCGTTTATAGAAGATTTATTGTAAGGTTGACGTTCATGACTACGCTTATGTCTCATTGTTTAAAAGTCCCATCACATTCACATAACTTCACTGTGGACTGAACAGATTCCCAACACTATCGACATTGTGATTGCATTTACTTGGCCAGGCCGTGCCTAGTTTCAAACCTTATATTCTTGTTGCCTACGGAAAAGTGTTCTCAGTGATGGGCTATCAGTATGATACCATATCCTAAAATTAAAGTGTCTATATAGAAGCCACTAGTCCCCATTGCTTATTTAAAGCACATGCCGAAAAAACTTTGAAAGTGAACCCTTGGTTATCCACAAAGATTACAATCTTTTCCGTTGACAACTTACAAGAATTGCCGTTAAGATAATCCCAAGTTCTGGTATGGAATTCAAAACTCTGTTCAAATGCATCTCCATTAGAAACTTCACATTCTCTCAAAGTTTTTTGTATGAACTGTTGGTTTTAGAACACTAAACCAAAACTGAAAATTCTGAAGACAGCATATATGACAAATGTTTTAAAATTCATCCATGAGAGTTACCTTATGAGTCTTTATCATTATTTTCTGATGACTTGCCATAAATTTAGCCCATTCAACTGTCATTTTTAAAGCAAAACAGTGTGCACTATATTTTTTGACGTCAATGCGGTATTATGACGTATCAATGGAGATATTGATGTATTCGTGGTATATATTAATGTAGTTCATGAGAAAATAAACTACATTTTATTTTGTAAAGAATCATAGGGGAAATTTATTGAAAATGTAAATATATTGTTTAACATATTTATGTTAGATTGATTACTGTTATTTTCAACTTTTCCATTTGACTACCGTACTCTGTCAACATGATAAAGACATGCAGTTGACAACAGGTGTGACAGGTCGATATGGAAAGCCCCCCCCCCCTACACCTGATCACGCCTCCTACATTTTCAGGTTTCTGTGTTGATACCCAGTTTATAATTCATTTTGTTTACCTGATTAATAGATTTGATTATTAATTGTTGTCTTCATTATTTACACACCTTTTACATTCCTATCAATACATGTACATTTGTATAAGGATAAAAACCAACAGGGGGAGACATAATACAAAAATGTATGAA
This sequence comes from Saccostrea cuccullata, assembly GCF_032062105.1. NCBI lineage: Eukaryota > Metazoa > Mollusca > Bivalvia > Ostreida > Ostreidae > Saccostrea > Saccostrea cuccullata. The sequence goes on along the minus strand of NW_026928905.1, from coordinate 363,503 downwards.
GGTTTAAGGTCAGACGACACGTTCCTCAAATGTATATGTTTTGTATCTCTTGATATTATATTAAAAAAATCATAATTGTCATTCTCTTGTGATTTCCATTTTGTTATCAATATGATTTTAAATATATTTACACCAAACATGCGATATAGGACACTCAGAAGATTACCCATAAGGATTACATACTGACACGCAAAAGAAACGCAACACTCTACTTTAGGGGGAAATAATTATGTAAAGTAAAGAATTTTGTATCTTAAAATTATGGATATCTTCAATTTGGTAAATATCGGTAATTTTACGGTTGAACGATTTTCGTACCATAACCGGAAGTCGAGTTTGAGTCTGCTTAACAGAAATCAAAAATTGCATGTTTAACAAAACATTTGGCAATATTTTGGAGTTTTTAGTGTTTGTACTGTTCATCTGAAGAAATGCAGCAATATTTCAAAAAATAAAATCTCCTTTTGTTTCCCGTAACGATGCTAAGGCTTCTCGAAAATGGCTTTAGTACGCATTTCAATTGCTCTAACTGGAAAATCTCAACGTAAAAGTGATGGAGAGTTGATGATGCAAAAATACTCTGCATTACGCTTCAACGGGGTCTTATGTATCGTATGCATAAATGATAGTCCTTGAACCTGAAGCCAAGGGTTACTATAACGCGCTAAGTTAGAGAAAATTTGACCTAATCATCTGAAAAACAGGCATTGAAAAATGGCAAAGAATAATTCCTTCGCTCAGATCTCGAAATTGATTAACCTATTGTATTGTAGAAGTTGAGCTGCAATTGTTGTTTAGGGCAGTCTTGCACGTTGTAAATGAATGGCTGGGAGGGGGGTGTTTTAACAGTCATAAGTTACTTAGTGAAGTTAAAAGATAAACATTTAACATTTTTATCAAATCTCGGATGTTCTGAAAAATGAGTTTAGCCTTACTGTATTCTTTTTTGAAAATCATTAGATAAAAAAATCAAACTTTTGTAGATTACTCCTTGTTGCGTTTCTTTTGCGTGTCAGTATATAAGAAATTCCATTTTCCTGCATCTTGTACAAATGCCTGGTAAGGTACCCTAATTTTGTGTCAGGAAACTTGTTCAAGTAACAAAACTTTAATGATAAATTCTTGGGAAAACTTTTTTTAATTTTTGAGGAAGGTGTAGTCTAACCTTAATTTGACAATCAACAATTTTAAACTAATTAAATTGTGGTTTGGTATATACAAAAGGGAAGGGAAAATAAAACTAGGTCTTTCTTATGTTACATTTTTAATTATATGATAATTGCTATGAAGTTCAGAGATTCTAGTTTAAAGAACATTAACGTATATTACAATGTCTTATAATTCCAAATTTTGTATTGCATGGCAACTATGTTGAAACGGCGACCGATAGAGCAGTGTATTCAGTTTTAGAACAATGTAACCGATGTGTTAGAATCTCGGACGGGCAAGCAGTGTGTTCACTGTTATGACTTTTTTTATCTTCCCAGTCACTGCACTTCTATTTTGAACCTCATCATCAACAACCTCCATGATCTCTACGATATTCTTCCTGCAAACGTAACCATCTAATTAAATACGACTTTCAAACATTACTTTGTTAAAGATTCATAAGATATAAAGTAAAATTTATAATTATGTTATAAAATTTACTATTTTCCATTATGTATTAAGATTTTTCACTTACGAGTCATAATGTTCGCGTAGGCTCTCTAAAAGTGTCGGTAAAAATATTCCTCCAACTTTCTTTTCACCAACTTCTATTCCAAGTGTGTTTGAATAGGCAACCAGAAAATTATTATCGTGGGGTTCTAGGTCACTTATGTGTGGATCTTACAAAGAGAAAGAAAAAAGATTATTTGATATTACAAACTCTCTCTCTCTCTCTCTCTGAAATATTTGAAAATAATGATAATTAAACGTTTGCTATAATAATTTTACTTTTTTTACCAATGCCTCTCTCACCTCTTCTCGTTTTGATCTGAAGTTCAGTAGGCGGATCCCAGTCTCCTTCATCTATTATAGTCGTCATGACTAGAGTATAATTGGTATCTGTCCATAAATCTCGGAAATAGCAAGCGTATTCATATTTGGCTTCTGGGGTACGAAGTACTTCACCTTCAATCGCGCGACTGTTCTCATTCTGGAGACACACTTTGTAGTCTAGACTCTGTGTCTCTGATGGCACAACAGCTTCATCCCAGTAAACTCGAACCTGTCGCTCAAGAGCATCTACTTGGAGATTCTGGGGACCTACACAATTTTTTGTAAACAATTATTAAAGAAAAGAAATTGAAATGCATTTTCTCGATGAAGAAAACACTTACCACATCGTGGTGTGTGACATTCTATGGGATCTGTTGCGTCTCCTTTAAGACCTTCTTTTTCGGCAGCTATCCAAATCGTATACACAACATCAGGAACCAGATCCTTCAAAATATACACTTCTCTCTTCGTCTGCACTGTGCTTACTTGTGAATTCTTGGAACGGTATGAAATAGTGTAGGTGTATAGCCTTCTTAGGGCAGTATTGGGGGGTTCCCAGTTTAGCTCAATTTCAAAAGGAGTTACACGCTTTGCTCGAAGTTCCTTAGGCTGATCTAATAAAAACACAGATTTCAAATACAGCGTCCTTGATACCCTACTTTTTAAAATTGAAATATCTTAAAATGATAAATAATTTGAGACATACTTTAAAAGTATCTGAGCTAATAATCAATTCAAATTTTATCTATTTAGCGTAAATCTTAAAGGTATAGAACTTCCAAATTCAATTTTTTTTTAACCTAAATTGTTTAATTTTGCAAGATTAAAAAAATATTTCATCCTGAATGTACCTGTACGTTTTAGATTTATAGAAATCTTGAAAGTTATAAAATGTTATTTTCACAATGATCTCCACTGGTGGACATCTGATGATGCAATGTTTTTATTGTGCAATATCGAGAATTAAAAAATGCAAAACGTTACAAAAGTAGAGAAGTTATCATTTCATACTTACGTTTAGGTAAGGTTTTTGCCGTCACTTCATTCAGAATCTTCGTTCTTTCAGCAAATATTTTAATTACATATTCCGTATTACTGTTCAAAAAATTGAGAATATGGACTTGGTTTTCTTCTGATTCATTTAAAAGTAAATAAGTTCTTTTAAAAGGATCTGGCGAAGATTTCTCCTTGTATTTGGCATAATAGTGTGCTTGTCTTCCTTCTAAGGGAAGAGGCCAGTAAATAGTTATCGAATCATATGACGTTGAAACTGCTCTCAACTTTTTAGGTTCCTCCGCTATAAAAAAAAAATAGAGATCAGTTCTAGAAAGTAACTAAAGTCACCTAAGTGAAAACATGTTCAGTATCAAATGTAGCTTATATCGATAATTTAATTAAAATGAAATGTGTTTCTGTTTCTTTTTTCATTATGATCTAGACATTGTTCGAAAAATAAAGTTTAAATTGAATCAAAATTTCTGAACAAGCTGGTATTTGTGTTGAATGTTTTCTATAAGACTAATTTACCTTTTTCTTTTATTTTATATTTTGTCTGACTAGGTAACCCTTTCTTCTTCTGTGTTGAAGCCTGTATTGACCAGATACTAATCTTATAAGTAACCTCTTTTTCAAGATGGTCGAGAACACACTTATTTGTATCAGCAATGACTTCGTGAATTTTAGTATGTATCTTCTGTTCATCAACTTTGTAGCAGTTGACAAGGTAGTTTAAATTAGAATTCTGGAAAGCTTTCGGGGGATGCCAGGTAACCTCCAGTTCATCTTGAGAGCGTTCATTGACATGGATATCTTGAGGATATTGGCCTTCAACGAAATAAGAACATTAAACTCTTATGGCATTTTGGCTAGACGTATTTGTCGTAGCTAATAAAGCTAAATTTTAAATTAAAACAATTTAACGACATAAATCACGTAAGCAGTATTTACCTTCTAGTACTTCGAGAAAGTGGAAATTAGAAATGCTAAAAATGTATGAAAATAATTTTCCCGTGTCCGAGGATTTCGAACAAAAAAAAATTATTACAATGGACTATTGTGAGAAGCAGTGCCTTTAAAAGTGAAGACTTACTTTTACACTAGGATATATAGAAACTCTTTTGCAATATAAATATTTAGCTTAAAATTTATTATAGATAATGGGTAATCTTGAATAAAGCACGAAGTACGTTGTCTGAGAAGGGAACGGAAACCATCATACCTTTCAACCTTCACCAAGTTTTTTGATATGTTTTTCTTTAATTTTGGATTCCTTTCGAAAATGAGATCGTAATAGATACTAACTTATAGGACTCTTTAAAATTATATGAGCCTGTCTTCTATTATTGTGTTGAATGTATACTGTACTTGTAAATCATCTTATGAAATGATTGATTGATTATTGTTTTTTTAACACCGAGTCGGCAATATTTCAGCATTATTTCGGCGGAATATACGAGGGCTGCTCAATAAATAATGTCCTGAGCTCTATGACATACAATATAGAAATCATTTGACATTAAGCTTGACTTTCTCTCATGATTGAATCTTTAATGAATTGTTTACAGTTTATTTAACCACTTTTCATCACATAGTTTCATTGTGAGAAGCTGAAAAACAAGGGCTATTCGAGACACTGCATTAAAAATGAATTGTTAAGAATTACTTAACAAAAGTGAAAATAAGCTCTTTATGAAATCTGCTGTAAATCTTGCTAAGAATCCTATAGAAATATTCACTAAAATATGTGAAATTTACAGCAACCAATGTCTGATTTATAGACACATGGGCAGGTGGATTTCAATGAACAAAAATGATATAATGGGCATCAAAAATGGGTACCGTCCTTGGCAACAAAGACTTACAACAACCAATGTACAGTTTGCCAAAATTCAACAAATTATCACTGATGATGTTTTATTGACTTTACCACACATAGCAAAATTGACAGGCATCATTTTGGGGGTAGTTTACACTGTTTTAAAGAAACATTTGACAGTAACAAACTTTAGTACTCGATGGTCACCTTATGTTTTGAAAAATGAGTTAAAACGACAACGTGTAAGAATATCTCAAACAATTATTTTTAAAAATCAAAAAATAAAGTTATCCGCGTTTGTCTGAAATTCAAATAGATAGTTAAACTTAAATCCATTGCTTTAAACCCTCATAACAAATTTACAATAAGATGCCACTGACAAAAACAGCAAAGGGCTAAAAAAAAAAAAAAGAGCAAAGAATCGCAAGAGGACAAAGACAGTTTCATATGGCATTTTCTTAAATATTAGTGGTCTTAATGTTCAAATTCTTATTCTGGGAGGCAGATCAATTTCTGGAGGAGTCTAGAAAGCATTTTTTTGCAAAAATTAAAAGGTTTAAGAGAGGACGGTACAAGAATCAGTAATCCACTATATTAAATTTCTTCATGACAGCGTCCAAACCCACACGCCATGCAGAGTAAAGTAGTTTTGGGGATAAACAGAACGGTTCACACCAACAATACTCATCAGATCATTAACCCTTTGACTTGTTTCATTTTCCAAACTTGAAAAAACACCTTTCAGAAAGAAGAAACAAGTCAAGGAAATCATAGGATCTGTCAAATTCCAGTATACGAAGGACTATGCTCAAAAATGTGTTATAAAAACAAACAGAAATTGGATAAAAATGTTACGGACAGTGTTTGAATTAAAAAAAATATTAAGTAAAATCTTTAAGGCTACATCCGTGAAAAGCTTTTTTTTTTTTGTTTCTTTCCGAGCACCGAGGACATTATTTATGGAACAGCCGTCGTATATATGAAAAGAAGAAAACACTTGTTGTGGCCTTAAAACCGACATTTAGATAGATCGATTACGTATTGTCTATAAACAATGGTTATTTCCTTTCATATTTTGATACTATATACCCTTGTGAAACAAGAATATCAGCATCTTTTAAAGTCATCATTTTGTAAGTTTTATGGTCGATACAATGACCTTTTCAGCTAATATACTTTATCATTGAATCAAATGCTGACTGACGTTTTTCATACTAATTTTTAGTCCATTATGCATACACTGAATTGACGACGGGTTTTTCTATTATCTAAAAAATCATGACAATGAGCACATGGTGGGTGTGACTGGTTGGCAGTGGATGCTTACTCCTCCATGGCACTTGATCCCGCCTCTGATGCTTTGGAGGTCCTTGTTTGCTCGTGTTTTTTGTATTGTGTCATAGATTTTTGATCTTGAATTCTGTTCGTTATCTCCATATGTTTTATTCTTAAAGATGAGTCGAACATTGTTTGAAATAATGGAGGAGTACAAAAAAGTTAATGGGGCAGACGATTGATTGTATGTTGTTTAACGTCTCTCTCGAGAATTTTTCATTCATATGGAGCCCCCACTTGCCGGTGGAGAACACCTACAAATTTTGTCCTATACTCGGCACTCATAGCCATTGAGCAGAAAGGGATCATTTTCGTGCCAGCACCTACTGCGACACGGAACCTCGGTTTATACTATCTCATCCAAATAACTGGTCTCCACGTCCCACTGTGGGATTCGAGCCCGCGACGTAAGGATCAACTCCTTACATCGCCACTCTAGAGCAAGGGCAGACGAAGAACATTGTTTGGAATGAGTGGCCATAAATACTAAATATTGCTTTTGCTTAAAAAAAAAGCATATTCAAATATTGTCTGTTTCTCAAGAAGAAAATCAACATAATTTAACAGCTTCCTGACCTAACCAAACTATTGAGCATAGAAAAACACCGAAGGAATAAAAAAAAAACACTGCTCCTTTTTTAATAAGAGGGTTCACCGAATAATATTTCATACTGAATATTCTAGAACAAAAAAAATAGCAATATAAGCAAAAATAAGGTTGACTTCATCAGTATGAATGATAATATCCAAAACTTTCAAAATGTTCGTACATTTTCGTAAACCCTTGGATCAATTGATTGCATGTTGGTTTAAATTTGCGTTCTATTCGAGAATTTTTTCATTTCAACATCGACATATATACAAGTTAAGGGCTTCAAATTTAGACCTTTAATTAGCACTCAGGGCTAGAGCAATGACGGATCTTAGAGGCTGGGGTTTTAAGGTCTTATCCACAGGACCTGCTACTTTCACTCAAACTGCCAAGTTTACAGAACCTAGAGAATAATCGTTAATTGTTTCACCACTCATTTCTCATAGGAAAACCGCGTTAACATTGAATAGTACAAGAACTTTTTTCAGAACTCTATATATTTGTATCATTGTACTTTTAATTTTTTTCTTTTTTTCTGAAAAGGAAGAAGCAAGTGTTAGGGCATTTGCTTTAGAGAAGTGAGTTGATCCTTAGGTCGCAGGTTCAAATTTCACTGTAGAAATCCTTTGGATGAGACCATATCAACAGAGGTGTCGTGTCGAAGTGATACCGGCACGAGAAAGACCCCTCACTGTTCATGGCCTTTCCCTGTTTGTCCCAAGCACAAGTTTAAATTTGCGACCCTCCATTGGCAATTTGCAGCGATACGATGTGAGTGAAAATTTACGAAGGAACGTAAAACATATATTATATCAAAATGGACGGTTTCTTGTAATGTTATTAATTTTTCAATTTTATTATATAGTAATTATTTGCTAAATTTGCTTTACCGTGTCGTTCCATCTTCATAGGTTTAACATCAATGAAGAAAAATTTAGGTTTTTCATTAAAATGCAACCAGTTCTTTCCATTCAGCAAAGAAAATAGCTGTTGATATTCAATCATTTCTTCGTCCATTGTCCTAAATCCTTCTAGATTTCCATAACTGAGAATTATGCAAATAAACATCCGATGACTGTCAAAATCGAGTCTTTGAGTGAGTTTGTCTATTTCACTTAAAATTGATGCCCTTGTGCCATTCTTTATTCTTCTAACATAATCACCTTCTACTTTCCAGTCGCGTTCAAACAAGCGCGTGATTTCACCTGCAATAAATCAATCCATGAAATGGAATACCATAATTAACCATTAAGTCTGCATATTCTCTTTGAAAGTAGCATTAGAAATCTGAAATATTGAACTAAATTGTATAAGAATGATGGAGCGAGACAGAAAGAGGAAGAAAGGGTTGGATGTGAGTTTTGAAAAAGTAAAAAAAAAGTTTTCAAAAATCAACTTTTGAATTACTATTGACAGTGCATATTATCAGGTCAATGAATAACACGTGTTTTGCTACTTGTTTTAGTCGTTCATCGCTTATCGTTCGTTGGATGCTTGCGTAAACAATTGGACATTTTACAGCTTCTTCTTTGACACCACTAAATCTTTAACCAAATTGAACACAGATTAGTAAAAAAGAAGAGGGATGTGGGGAAACAGTCAGTTTTATGGTGTTTGACACCCTTTAGCATGAGTGTCGAATTGTACTCATCAAATTAAACTTATTTAAAAACAATTTCTTAGTTTCAGAAAACAAAACAACCTTTCTTTTTTCTTGGGGGGGGGGGGTAGCTTTTAAGTAACTTCTTTTAATATCTTCTTTTCTCCCCCAGATTATTTAGCAAGTAAACATAGCACTTGGTTATAAATTCGAAGAGCAAGGTTGAAACTACTATTTCCTTATAAGTATCATGCAAACATACAAATGCGTGGTTATGAATAAGATCTTTGCATTTTTTCGGAATTGTAAAATTACTGAGCACTTGGTCTGGGATTATTTTAACTATATAATCACATGCATAAAACACTATATTATCCTTTAATGAGTACTTGATAAATCTCAGATCATTTATTTTGCTTTTGTGAAAAATATTTTTACACATGTATTGTGTTTTGTTTAATACTTGTTTGAAAAGTTTACTTAGAATACCTATTAGGAAGTTTCTATCAATTTAATTTCTAACAAATATTCATGTTTATTAACATTTTGTTTCTTATTCTGTTCATTTGATGAAATTATATTCTTATAACATTAAACTGCTCAAAAAGCGTATGAAATATAGTTTTCCTAATATAAGGAGCGAAAAAAAAATTATCAATTTTAACAGTTAGTTTTTAATTAAAAGTTATAATGACAAGTGCCTTACTTTGAACTTTAGCTGCTGATGATAAGTGAGGAGATCTGGTGAACATTTCGTTTGTTATAATCAACAGAATGCCTGGGAAAAGAAAATATAATTTTAAAATGTGAAATCGCAGATAACTTTGTAAAGTAGAAATAAAATCAAAGTCATTCTTTGCTGTTATGACGGACAGCAATTTTCTTTTCCAAGTCAATCAGTTTTTAAAATGAGAGTGAAGATAAAGTTTTACGTTTTGGACAGTTTTTTCTCCTGACTGGTTTGAGGATATCTGTAATATAATGGAGACTATATAAGCATTTGCATAGTAGATTTATGATGTTTGAAAGGTATTTGATTAACATTATTTCAAGACTTACCCATTTGAATCTTAGATCGAAGATGTTTGGGAATTTTTTCACCTTTGTTTAGACCTAAAATTGTAACATTTTACGTTTTACTATATCTTTTAAGACCAGAATTAAGCATTGTTTTTTATTACAGTTGGCATACATACAAAAGTAGTGCATAATCATTTATAAAATCATTTATGATTCCGTTTACTTACGTTTTTGCAACTCTAATGTTTTCTCAAGTTCATCCAGTATCTTGTTTAGTTCTTTTGTACGCTCTATGACGAAAAAATGTAAAATGTGTAAATTTGATAGACAGAAACAAACAAGATATAAACAATACGCATCACTTGATCTGTTGTTCAAAGAGAGCTTAACAGTTATATATATTAAATATTTCAAAATTTTCTAAAGACTATCATATTTTATAACTTCCCTAACAAAAAAAATCATATAGTTTACTAAACATAACTATAGTGAGTACTTTGATACTTTGATTTACTATGAAACTTTACTCTAGAACTGTTTTAAAGATTTAGATCTTGAATATTTCTTAAATTACTTGACAATGATGTAATTTTTTTTAAATATGTAAAGATACAAAAAATATTCCTTCTCCATATTAGAAAATTAGAAGTAAATGAAGAAATAAATCAGAAAAAAGTAGTAGAAAGTTAATAAAATAAAATAGATCTATCTGTAATTCACTGTAAATTATTTTGATTTAGTAAGTGGAAATTTTTATTAAATATAGCTAACTATAGTGCTAAAGTGAGATATATTTTTATTCAAAGCTAATTCACTATGAATTAGCTGCTTTTATCGAAGGAAGTGCATATCTGCCTTACCTAAGTCTCAATACTTATATCTAGTGATTATCGTCCTTGTCAAATATTTTAGTTGATTATTGCCCTTTTAATAAAAACACCTGAGGTCGCTTTGGTTGCAACTTCCTTTTTCAATATTCCAGCATCATCTTGGGTCGGTAAAAAATTTCCAGCTTGCTATTGTGTATTATAAATTTGAAACACCCACCCACCTCATCCATTTAGAATAGATGCTGCTTTTCTGTTTTATTTTATGCTTTCAGAGGAAGACTTGGAGCGAATATCAGTCTCAACATGACAGGACTTGCGAGATGAAGCTATAGGGTCTTGGGCAACAGCTAAGGGGATCGAACCACAAGTACCTCTACGGGCTCACACCATTCTGGACTTAATTTAATGTGAAAGCGATGTTAGGAACACCTATTTATATGGAATTGATTCATTCCAAGAGCAAATCATGCACCATTTTAGCAGGAGCCAATAACTTTCCTTTAATCACAATGTTAAAACAATAATGTTGATTTATAGAATCTGGTACGGCTGTCCGTTTCTTTCCGTCTGAGATGTGCGTAAACGAGCGGCACTAAGTAACTATCCTTATATGCAGTCAGGTAACTCATGAAAGTTGAAAAGTAAACTTTGGATTTAGATATACATAAATAAGTGCTTGACCTCTGCACCTCCCAGGGTCAAGGCTTTTACCACTTTCTGAGATGGTGTTTGTGAACTTTGACCTTTGAACTCTGAACCTGAGTTTGAATATTTGATATTAATTTATGTAATCTTTGTTTTGTTGTGTTGCCAGAGACACCAACAGCTTTTCATAATTTGTGTCTTTGGATAAACAGCCGTGCCAAATTATCGCCACAATAAAATTTATTACATGAATACTTCATGTTTTTATATGCACTTATCTGAGATAAACTTTATAGTACTTATTTTGTTAGGGTACGTAGGAGCAAATCTTACGTGTATATGACTCTGTCTCACTTCCAGCTTGACTTACAGTTGAGTCTAAGGAATAGAATGAGTTTTAATAAAATTGTCTTGAGAATATTAAGTGTTTTGAAAATATTGATATTTGTAACCAAAGTGACTTTCAGTAGGTTTAGAAAACACCATCGTCTGTTCTGATACCATGTACGTTACCTTAAATTTTTGTAAGTAAATTTGTTAAAGTTTACTTTAATACTTCAATGACAATTTCATAGGAAATTTTATACTATATTTAAGAACATGTTGTCTGACTTACATTTACAATTTTAAGTACCGGAAAATATTAAAAAAGATCTTTAACAAATTCGAACTTTAACTAATCAAACACCCTCTACATCAAATATTTCCAAGTAAGCTACTTACTCTCTGGAAATAGCGTCATGTGTTCAAAGGGATCTGAAAAGACACAATTGAAAAAAAAATACAAAAAGATAAAAACAAATGTTCATAAAAGAAGCACCATTATTTACAATGAAAAAATCATCACTTTTTTCTTCTTCCGGTTCTTTTTCCTCTTCCGGTGGCGTAGGTGGTGGCGGTTTGCGGGCCCTCTCATATGCAGAAACTTTAATATCAAAGTCTGTATCTTCTGGAAGGTCCTTCAGAAGATACCTATGATCCTTGGTCACTGCCTTCGTCCACTCCGAGTCTGTTTTTTTCTTCCACTCCACCTCATACGACATGAGCCCCCTCACTCCTTGTGGTGGCCCCCATGTCAATAATATTTCCGTTGCCTTCATGTCGGCTCTCAGATTAGTAGGTACAAGAACCTCACCTATGATTACATTTTACATGTGTTGCTGAAATTCTTGATTTTTAAAGTGTTTCAAAGGTAAATATTAAAGATTTATTTTCAAAAGATTATTTTTTTTATCATTTAAACCATATAAATAAATCAATAACAATTGAAAATTATGATGATTTAATTAAGTTATTAAGTATTATTAAGTATATGTTGTGTACAAAATAATGGAAAATTTTTGTCATAGAATTTACCTGGGTCTAAAAGGTCGCTGGGTTCTTCCTGCAGGGTTTGTAATGGCTGTAATACAGATAACATCAATATCATACTCTGACTACGCAAATTCTTAATAAAACTGGATTAAGAATTTCGATTACTTTAATTAACGTCAATTTTTCAACTTACCGGTGGTGAAGCTTCAAGCACATCATCATCCTCCGGGTAATCATTTTCTTCATCTATAAGAGCCGACATGATGAAGGATGCAAACTTTTGACGTCCATTAAGACCCCTGTTAACCCATCGAAATAAACCGTGTGATTGTTTAACAATTTCACAATGAGCGGAATTTAAATACTTGATTTGTAAGATGTCCTATTTAACGCAAGAAGAAACAAAAGCTGCAGTTATCAATTATATCTCTTTTATTCAATCATTTGAACGATAACACTAAGGCTTTTAAAAGAAGAATACCGAATGTGTTATCCGTTGAAATACACAATAGTTATGAGCAGATAAATTTTGCAATTAGGGCGGGACGTTATATTTCTGACAAAATGAATTTCTGTTGAACATGGGATAAAAATAGGAAAACAAGACAAAAATTCTAATCAAGGTAATTATCTTGTACAGGTTATCTTGATTTTGATTGTTTTTTATTATAATTTTCAGTTATTTTAATTTATATCGATTATGCAACACTTCATTTTATGTTAGTCTGGGTCATTTGGATGAGAATCAGAAAGAAGGAACGTGTAATATTTTCATATTTTCAGGATAAAAGAAAATGTTCATAGGATCAAAGGAAAAATAGGAAGACACCATGGGTTCGTTCACACAATATTACATATATATATTATAGACCTTTAGACAATATATGTCCCGAAATTTTCATATAGAAAATATAAATAAATGAAAATGTTATGCTTTGATTTAGAGATATTAAACTGGTTCTTAAAGGATTAAGTCGAAGGAAGAAAAAACAGTAATGGTTTATGTTTATCTGTCATATGCTATCTTAGAATATGTAACTTTGTATAATCCTCTCAAACCACTGGATCATAGGTAGTTTAAGAATGAAACAATCGAATTAATATACAAGTTATTAAGAATTAAAAGAAAAAGAGTTGTAACACTAAATAAGTTTGTTTGCCTAAAAGGTTAGTGCATAGAAACCCAATTATAAATAGTTACAAAATTCTTTGATAGATTAAAATAAAGTGAATTTATTATAATGAAAGAATGGGCATGTTATGTTATGAACAGGAGGATTTCAGTGCAAAATGTAAAGAAATAAACACAATAATGTTTGGAATAAATACTCGTACACTTAGAATGATGTCTGTATTTCTCATATTACATGAAAAAGAGTAGTGTTTGGATGAAAAAACTTCACTTGTATTGTAAAACCACACATTCAAGACGTGGTGTAAATTGTGGATTTAAAAAAAAGCCAGTTTGTTTGGGAAAAACTTTTGTGAATATTTTTTGACAGCAGGAACTACAAAATGGAACTCAGAAAGTTTATATCTTAGGACTGGTTATCTACAGCAATCTAGTGAATTTCTGATGGAATTTATCGTGCCCTTTTTAAGAAAACCATATATTATATCTAATGAAGCAAAATTTATTCAAAAACTTCGACATGAAAAGGCAGCTCGATAATTTTAATTCACATGTTGTCTCGATATATATTCCAGCGGAATCCAATTAAAGACAATATCTGTCGTACATATTTCATGTTGGATGTTTATGTTTATCTTGTATATTAATTAACTTATATAGTCGGTCTGAAAGGGATGGTTACTCCTCTTAGGTACTGATCTACGGAAGCCGGTTGGGACAAGGTAGAAAAAAATTATTACATAGCGCCCGTCAGATAACCTTCTTGTGGCTGCAAGACCTATTTATCGGGCGGCCTCCAAATATAATTATCTGGCGGCCGCTAGAAAAAATATTTTCTAACTGGCACTTACCGGCTTCCCTACCGATCAAACCTCTGGTGTTTCTAAGGATGGTGTCTTTTACTATTTTCACGAATCATTTTGTTAACTACATGGGTGATTGATAGCTGTTCGTTATCTTCTTATTTTAGATAAATATGTTATTTAACTAAAGGAATAATATGCAGTGTTAACACCCATGGGTTTATTATGCTGTTAAATTCAGGGTTAATATCGAATTCGATGTTCTTTCCTATTTAGAGAATTAGAGAATTATTGAACTTATGAATCACTCTTTTTTCTTCAGCTCGAAAATTTAGAAGGATGAAACTTTTTCCAGAAGGTACAATATATTCTATATATTGAATGTACACTTTTAAAATCACAAGCACTAGAGGTTTAATGAAACCTTCAATAAATCTTGAAAAAGTACGTCAATAATTTGTTTGAAATACAGTTTTTGATTATACTTATTCCGACACTTTTTACATATTTTTGGAACACACAACAAGAGTTTTTATATACCCAATATAATCCAATATTGAGCACACTAACAAGCAGGTGAGATTTTCAACCAAATTTGCATGAGCATTCACAATAATATTTTTAAATAATCTAATCACAATTTTTAACTGTATAATCATCAAAAACAACGAATAGATCAGATTTATTACTTTTGCGCAATGTTTATATATTTTTACTCATTTAACTTCATCTCTCATTTAGACTCCTTTGAAGGTCACGCTGGAAGTTTGCCTGACACATATAGAGGTAAAATACTAAAAATAAGTCAAATTTCAAAAATTCATTTTTTACATGAGCATCACCTAATTGAAAACAATGAGCTTTAAGATGAGGACAAAAATTAATATTTATGATTTATCTATGATTTATGGTGGTCATTTTTGACTCTATACTCATACTAAAATATAACATAAACCTTTAATTTTGTCTTTAACAGGGAGAGATGAAGAAATGTCAAAGATCCTCAGAGATTCAGGTATAGTTACTCGAATGGTTTAGAACAAATTATGTTTTTGAATAATGTTATTTAATTTAATTGCCCTTTCCTTCTCAAATAAGCCTATGGAATCTTAAAGAGATCTTTTTTCCTGCAGTGGTGGTGAAGTTTTCTGGTTTATTTGATTTACTGAGTACATGTAGCTTTACATATATAAATCTTACTGAGGGATTGAAAGTCTAAAGCCCTTGTAACAAGTTATTTTATCTCATTAAAAAAAATTGTTTTTCTTTACATCAATATTGTTTCATTTCATTTAAAACAAAAAGTTTTCCTTCACATCGGTGTTTTGGGAAATATAAGAAAACCATTTTAATTTAATGATTTTATGATGTAATATTCTAAAGATTCTTAATATTGATTTTCACTTTCTTTGTACATCCTTGACATTTGAGATTGAAACATTTGTGGAAATTCTTCTAAAAATTTAGCCACTTTTAATTTTGATTTACATTGTTACTATGAACTTTTGATATATTAACTTATTTTCTGCCTTACTTTTAAGCTGATTGTCCAAAAACGATTGTTAATATTGCTTTTTTTATACTTCTGTTTGCATTGTGTGTATATGTGTGTTAATTATTTCTGGTCCAGAAGGAATGACATGTAATCCTGTGTTAAGATTAAACACAAATACATCTTACACGTAGAAAAGCATGCATTAATGTCGACAGTTGACAATATAGATTGACTGATTGTATATTGTTTAACGTCCCTCTCGAGAATTTTTCACTAATGTGGAGACGCCACCACTTGTCGGTGGAGAGCAGCAAATTTTGTCCTATACTCGGCACTCACGGCCATTGAGCAGGGAGCCACTTAATGCGACACGGGACCTCGGTTTATACGGGTTCACAATAAAGGACATTTAATTGAACTTTACAAAAGGGGTGTTTTCCCTAATCCTACCCCTATTCTCCCCATCCACCTCTCACATCCTTTATTCTCCTCCCTTTCTTTCCGAATTCCATCTTAAATTCCTTCCTTCTCCCTTTTCTTTCTATCCCTTTAGCTCGAACCTTTTCATTCAGTTCCTAATTACCCTGTTTGACCCCTCAAAATCTACTTAGAGACAAAGAGCAGTTCGATATGACATGTCAGCTAGTTTTGTTGATGTTTGTTTAAAACTGGAACAGAAAACAATGACTGGTGTCATGTATCGGGAATCTGATATAATAATTTGTAATTTGTTTTGAATTTTAACCACCAATATCTAAGTTTTAATTGATACCCGAATGCTTAAGTATAAAAACATTTTAAAGTTTGAACCGTTATTTATTGTTGAAAAATTCATCAAGAACTGAACACATAGCCCTCTTTACCACTTGGTGAGTTCGATTTCCAATTTTTTTTTATTAATATCTCTAAGTTGTTTATGATTCTTACTACTTCTTACTACAAGAATTCAGTTATATTTTCTTCGAATGGAATCGGTTAAGGTCTTTTTTTTAATTAAAAAATTTTCTGTAGTCCTTTGAATGGAGACAGATGAAGCTAAAATCGGTATGTTGTCATGATAACAAAAATGCCCGAAACATAATGCTTGAAATAAATTTGCATGATTTTATCTTTAGTTCGAATATTTTAGAAACAAGAAATACATGTATATACTAAATATTTTTCACCTTTTTTCGATTTAATCTTTTTTGTTGTTTTACACTTCTATTCTTTTAATATAACAATCAAAATAATTATATCATTTGCGGTTTAAAATAAAGTTCTAAAAATGTCAAAAAATGTTTTATGACAACAAACATGAACTCTGGAATAAGGTACCTAGTCACTTCAAAAGAATCAGAAGAAATGAGTGTAGATACAATCTTCACAGTGTACAATTGTGGCGTGTCTCAGCACCCAGTAGTTTTGTGTGTATTTGTCCCTTTAAACCCATCAAAGGAGGTCCGCACTGAAAGACCATGACAAACAGCTTTATATGCCTCTAACTCATCGCAGTTTAATTACAGTGAATAAATTTGATATCCAACGTACAGTACATTTGTACTTGATTTAACACAAAGGTAAATCATTATTAATTACAATAATATTTGTCAACTGATTTATGGAAGGCGTATTGGAATAAAATCATATTAGAACTTAAACTAGTCATGTATTACACATTTATCTAAAAATAACTTAGATTTTTACTTATGCGTGAACCAAGTTACCCTTTAAAATATAGAAAGGATAATATCCGATATCTCTTTTATTAGATCGATTCAAAGAGACAGAATAATTAAGGAAATGATAGATTGTAATAAGATACTTTTGTTTATACATGAGATTCCATCTTGTTTAGGAAATTTTGAACTTTTGAAGGTCCATGTTTGCTCTGCTCATATTTTGTATAGTTTGATGGACTTTGGGCTTGAAAACTGTTCGTTATCCCCATATATTTTAAAACATGAAGATTATTTTTAGAAAGCTGAATATGATTGACATATTTTATGTATTGAACTCTATCTAAGGCCATTATTTTAAAAAGACTTAAATTATTGATTCTTGAAGACAATGCTGAGAGTTTGAAATCAAAATATAACAGAGGCAGTGTTACAATTGATTTTGCTTTTTACCACAATGAATTGTTCTTTGATAGATATTAACCCCCTCCAAATATACTTTAATATACTAGCATTATTTAATGTGATACATACACCATTTACACTTGCTAGACTAAATATGGGAGAAGAAAATCTTTCTCAAGCTTTAAGTTTTATTTATTTATTTATTTATTTATTTTTGTTTTGTTACTAACAAGTAACGCATTTATCTACTAAAAGTTATTATGCTGGCTAAGAGAAGAGGAATTCATCAGTAAAATGTTACAACTGACAGGTTTGGCAGAAAAATTCCACTCGATTCTCAACAATAAGAAATTTGAAGAAAACTGATACTTCAGTTCAAATGAAGATTTTTTTGAATTTTTATTAATCTTCTTAATGTTTTCACACACTGAATGCTTCAATCTCAATACATTTAATCAATTAACATTTGCCAAAATAATGATGCATTCTTGTATATCTTAATATTAGAAAAATCATATGGAATCATGAGGATTGTTCGGCAGGGCTTAATTTGATAACTACTTTTACGCAGGTTTTTCTAAAGTTGTATAAGTTTGTTAGATTTTTATGAATTTAATAAAAAAGTCACTCTTTGTAATCGCTTTTCTTGTTTTAACTATATTAAATCAGTTGAATTTATATCTGTTATTTCAATTTCATGCAAGGACAAACATAAAAACATTTGCTGGATTGGACCTAATCAAGATTTTTTTTTTATTTTTAATCCCTCTCCTCTGTGATAAATACATGTATTATATACATTCCTTAGTACTTTATTTTGTAATTAAATTACACATTTACATTGTACTTAAAGACGAGGAATTGGTGGAAGATGAGCCAATCAGCAAAGAAGAAAAGGAGTCATCTGAAAAACAAACTCCGCGGCCAAGCCGCTTTCAACCTCCAAAACAGCCAAAGGAGAAAAAGGAAGTCATTCGTGAGTTACTGCTCTTCCAGATAAGCTTTTTAAAAATATGAATACAATATGGCTATGTTTTGTAATTTTTTTCCAAAAATATATATCAGAGAGAATATTTTGTCTGTTAATGGAATAGCATTAGACTGCAAGAATTCATAGTGGAAAATGTTGGAGAAGGGGGTTCTTCTTGAATAAAGAAAACACATGTTATATAATCCTAGTGCGATGCCTTCTGTATTTATTATTATAGATAAGAAACCAATTCGTAGAAACAAGACAAAGGTTCCTCGCGTTCGGACACTAAATGTGACCCCGGGAGTCAAAGAAGTAAAAGTAACATGGGAAATATTTCCCAAAGAGGAATTTAGTGACATTCAATTCATTGTTCAGTGGAGAAAGAAAGGTGAACAGAAAGGTTGGCGGAGAGGTGAAAGTACGAAACTCATCTACATCATCAAAAACCTGGCTCCGGAAACAGAGTATGAAGTCAAGGTTGCCGCCTTGTGGGAGAGAATTATATCTCCATCAGAGCAAACAAATGTGACAACTGGTATTTGTTTCTTAATTAAATGGCTTTAACTTAAACTTAACATTAACTCAGATACATGCAGTCAATGGCAAATTTCACCAATGCAATGTACGAATTACAAATTAAAACAAAGCGAAAATGTTTGGTGCCAATTTTATTCCACTATATGTATATTAAATCAAATAAATTTTATGAAGTATTCGTAGACTGCATAATTCCTTTTTAAAAAGATCCTTTCTTTTTTATAAGAACCATTGCCACCTACACCAGAGAACGACAAAGAAGAATTACACTCAGCTGTTGATTCACCAAGCGACACTCCTGTCGAGTACGCTCAAAGAAGTAAGAGTTAAAGTTTATATAATTACACAAAAAACAAATGATCAATTATAACTTGAATCTTTAATTATTGAGAAATGTAACGTATATTTTTGCATTCATGATCACTAAAAAACTTTACCCATTTTCTTATATTTATAATTTCCTAGTATCATTAAAAAAATGAAACATTTCGTATATTCATTTTAAATTAGAACATTTACCTATATTTTTTGTATTCAAGATACAGTTAATTCTCGATAAACCGCCACCTTTTGTAATTTAGAAATCATGGCGTTATAACGAATTTGGCGATGAATTGAATTTCCCACGTTTAGGAAAAAGTCCAGTTGACCGTTCTTAGAACACAATTTAGTGTTTCTATTTTGTAACATGTACATGTACATATTAAAACATATTTCTAAGTTTTTTTTTCAAGTAATTTTTTATGTACAATTTCGCTAAAACAAAATGTGCAGTTATGAAATAAAGACAAGCACATGTGGATGATTAAATCTGCACGAATACTGAAAAAAAAATGCTGGGTTCACGTGTGATATATTGCATAAAAATGAATTCTTGGAAAATTCATTGTTTAAGCCATCATTGTTAATAAAACGTTCACAATTTATACCGTATAATTATTTTTTTAAGCAAATTTTGCATTGTTTAAAGCAGAGATCATCAAAATAATATCGTTATCTTGTTCTTAAACAACGACCGCCTTCGTGGCAAAGCCGTCACTAAATGATTTTTATTAAACAGAAAACAAAATTATCATAACAGTTCATGTTAAAATCATTGTTTATTTGATTCTTTTTAATTATTTAATTGCATAACCTTATATTTTTGCATGCTTTACAACAGGGATAGCGTCAAAAAGCTTCACTACCACATGCACCTGTGGCGGTATATCGATTTATACATTAAAAATGGACGTTTGTTGTGAAAACAGGGTGGCGGATGGCTACATTATAAAGAGAATATTATATACTTTAAAAACGTTCTTGGCAAATCATTTACCTAAAATTTTTTTTTTTGGCGATATTCAAATTGACTGTACATTAAAAACCTTACCTATTTGACTTGTATTCATTATATTCTCAGAACTTTGTGCAATTATCGTTAATGACCGTAAAGGTGGGATGCATACTGAGCTAAATATCAGATCACGTAAGTGCTGTTTATGTTAAATAAATCGATCATCAGTTTTTTTTCGGATTAAATGAAAATGTCCTTTTTATTTGTTTATCAATTATACTCTAATATTTATCAACTTTCACTTTCCTATAGAATTAAGAGTGTATAAGTGTTGCACTCAGCCATAAGCACGTTTGTTAATTCAATCAAACAATATTTATGTTTGGATTTTATTTTGATATTTACATGAAAGCTATATATTTGTGTTTTATATCTGTTAAATATCTAAATCCAGGTCTACTTTGTTTACGATTTGATTCATCAGTACGTGTTCATTTATTTCATTTAGGAGAAATTTTTGACTTCTTTGACAAAGTCTTGCGTTTCAAAACTGTTGTCAAATTGGAAAATCAAACAAGAGAGAAGGTGCGAGACTGGTTTAAAGCATTGGATAGAAGTAAAATGTTTGACGGATTCGAAATGTTCGTGTGTGTCCTCATAGGTTTTGGTGATTACAATGGATTTTATGGATGTGATGGTGAAATGGTTACCTTTCATGAAATTTACAAGCAAACCAGGGAGAAGTTTGGCAAAAAGCCAAAAATTATTCTTGTGGACATCATAAATATCCCCTCCTCAAAAGGTATCACTGTTTACTACCAAGTTTTCTGTGCTAAGAAATATGGAATGATGCATAGAAAACAATCTTTTCATTTGAATTTTACCCTTTTCTATTATACAATAAAATTAAAAAGATGGGAAATTCAAAAATAACTTTGAATTTTGAAACATGCCTTTAACTTAGTATTTATTCATAATTAAAACATAAAGATTTTCAATATAGTGCCATCGATGAAAAGTGCCGACGTACGAATAATGGAAAACTCCTCCAGGGAAGTTGTTCTTGAGTGGACACCGCCGCGCTACCAGGAGAGTGATATCCAGTTTCACATAGAATGTTTCAAAGGCTCAAATAAAGTAATGGAAGTATACCAACCAAACACTCGTATAGAATTTGAAAATCTAGAACCAAACACGCATTATAGATTCCATGTAACGCCGATTCTTAGAAAGGAAGGGAAGCCATACGGAAGTTCAGTATATGCAAAAATTAAAACCAAGGCAAGAATAAAAGGTACATGTATTGCTATTAATTTTTTAAAGGAAACAAACACATAAAAGAATCTATGATGAAGAAGATAAACATTTTCTGTTTAATTTTCTTTGACAGATACGGATAGTTTAGAAGTTCGAAATTTGTGTGCACAGAGACTCTCAGAAAAAGAGATACTGATGTTCTGGCATCCCCCTGGAATCAAGAAAACTAGTCATTTGTCTTACGTAATTTCCTGGGTAGATCAGACTAATCTTACCAAACGTTCAGAAATGGAAACAAAGAAAAATTCGTGTATTCTAAATGGTCTGCAGTCCAATTCAGAGCAGCTGGTTAAAGTGGCTGTTAAAGCATATGACAAGACCTTTTTCCCTCTTAGTTGCCATGTTCCACAATTTGAAGGTAAACATAAAAGTCTAGCATATTAAAGTATCTCTACGATTGCTTTCATATTTATTACCTTTTAAGTACAATTCCAAAGTTATTTTTTGAAAAAGTTGTTTTATTTACAGAGTCTCGTTTTCTTTTAGATGTTTTGAGACCTACTCAAGTGACGGCAATAGCAGAATCACATTCGGTGTTTTGGGTGGATTGGCAATTTCCAATAGATAAACAAGAACTTATTGAAAAGTTCATCGTTCATTGTTCAGAATGCTTGTCTTTCAGAAATAACCGTACAAGGTCTTTTGAAGTTATAAAAGACCTACGGAGTTTACCGGTAAACTATATACCGGAACTTTTTTATCATTACGTAAAAGTGTCACCAATAGCCAAGGAGGGTTAGTACCTGAGATGATCTTTTGTGCTTTAATTCGATTAATGAAAAAAGCTTCTTTTATGAGTATGTAAATGTAAGTTATTAAAATTATTTTTTCAATAAAATACCTATCTTTTTTTCACAGTTTCCTCCAGTGAAAAAGTCCATGAGTCGCTTATTGCTCGAATTGAAACCGGTGAGTGACCAAATAATCAAACAAACTAATTTATGTAAAATTAACAGACATTTTTTGATATTTTGAAGATAAATACATTTATCACTTAGTTTGAGTTTTTGTTTTAACATTTAGTGTTTTCCTGCATTAAACAAACGGACTCCCCACAGAGTTTCAAAATATAAACATAAAACATCAAATAAACATCTTTCTACTTTTACTACTAATTTTAAATAACTACAAATAATTTTTATTTTAGTGCTTTAAGAAAGGGGAAGTTGTATCACATTAAATTTACGCAAGGGATTGACCATTTTGATATTTGATTGTTGTGTTACAAACTGACGTCAAATAAGCATTTTACAATATACTCAGTATTTAAGTTTATTAAAAAAAAAACGGTCAAAAATCGTAACTATAGGTAATACCTAAAAGTTAATGTGTATAATTTTCAACAAATCAAATTCGACACTTTGATGAAATAAAATCTTAAACAATCAAGATTTATAAATACACAGGAATCGCATTATAATAAATTGCGACTATTTTCGACAGGTTGCAACGAAGAGATAAATCCATTTTAGTTTCCAAGAAGGACAATTCTTGGAAAAGAATTTTTAACTGTATATACACAAGCAAATATGCTTCTTCAAAATTGAGAAATTCATGGTCCCTGGGCCAGGGGTTCTAATTTAATATACAACTTTATATCATTTTATAGAGAAACACAACATATATTTATAAAATATTTTCTGTTATTCTTGATATTAAGGACAGATGATACAAACAAACTTTTGTAAAAAAAAAATTGAAAATAACACTTTGAGTCATGTTTTAACGATTAAAATGAAGTTTCACCGCGTTATTTTTAATTTTTTATTCAAATTTTCAAAAAAAAGGGATTTGAAGTGAAAAATATTTGTAAAAATTAATAAGGATGGTTTCACAGAGGAAGAATTTAGAACAACATAGAAGGTTAACACTTTCTTTATATTCTAGATTTATTATTTGCATCATTTACAATGAAACAAAGAAATATATACCAATCCAGGCATCTTTTTTGTTTGTATCATCTGTCCTTAAATAATACAAATGGATGTTTGAGCATTGTATTTAAGATGATCATTAATTGATGTCCTCACTTTTATTGAGGACAAATATAACAATTACAAGGACAGTTTGGAATTTATTTTGTGTTCTGTTACATGTATACTTGTGTGATGGCTAAGACCCTTGGGATGTTTGCCTTTTATAGATAAAGCACTGAGGCTATTTGTCTCTTCAAAAACCAGCAACTCGTGTGAGCTTATATGGTGGGTGGATATACAGGACAGAGAAATGGTTTCCACCTACACGGCACATTGTTCACCCTCAGATCCGAAGAAGAAAAAGTTTAAGCCAGTCCCCCTCAAGCTTGGGCCTGAATGTCGCCAAACTCATGAAATAGTAAACCTGGAGAGCGACACGACTTACTTTGTATCGATCTACCATCAGAGGAAGATGTACACACAACAGATTAAAGTGAAGACTCTTCCCAAAGGTGAGCAACTCTAACTGAAATTTATTGGAATAGAGTTGTTTTTCATGCCATAGGCAATTTTGAAGAAATAAATATAATCCATAAATTAAACAATTATTAATTATCCATTCATGGCACCTGATCCCACCTCTGATGTTTTGGAGGTCCGTGTTTGCTCTGCTCCTATTTTGTATTGTTTTATGGACTTTTGATTTTGAATACTGTTCGTTATCTAAATATGTTTCATTTCTTTTAATAGGCAATCCAGAAAATCTTGAAATCACATTTGTGTCCTCATTCGAGGTGATCTTAACTTGGTCGCAAAACTTTAAATCCGGAGAAACGGAGAACACATACGTTGTAGAATATAAATGTGACCCCACTATAATGAAGAAGACTATACGGTTGACGACGTCCGAATGTTCTATACATCTTACGGACCTTCTTCCGGATGTTGAGTACGAGGTCTCCGTCAAAAACAAAGAAAAAGGAGACCCGTCTGTTAAAACGTTCAGGACACCAAAATTTGGTAAACCGGGAAAAAAATTGAAAGAGAGAATTGACTGTATTTATATAAAATATCCAACCGTAAATTAAAGTAAAATATTTTCCAATTTTTAATATTTTAAAGTTTCATTGTACATGTATTTTTAACAGCCATAACTACTGATAATATTTTAAAGTTTCATTGTACATATATATTTAATTGTTGAACAGCCATAACTACTAGTATTTCAATTGTTTCCATTAAATGTTTTGCTAAAAGATAATATTAAGAATTTATATTAAGCTATCATCATTACGATTTAATTTTGAAGGGCCGAATAATTTACAGCACCAGGTGACGTCATCAGAGATAACAGTGACCTGGGAAAGTGCTGTTCTACCCGAAAATTCTACAGAGTTGCTACAGTACCTAATTTTCCTAGAAAGGGAAGATGGAAATAGAGAAAAGGGGATGATCATAAAAGACACCGCCTTACAATTTCATTGCATATTTAGTAATCTATGGTCATCGACGTCGTATGCTATCAAGTGTTTTACACTTATTGATGGGAAACGGAAATACGCTCCAATAGTGATCAAAACAAAAACCAAAAGCGGTAATTATTTCTAACATTTTCTCAAAAGTTTTCAACTGAACAGTATTTCAAGCTCAGAAAGTTTTTCCTTATTTTAAAACAAGGTTTCTTTTTATTGTTAGACAATCTGCGAACTCTATTGGAACCAAGGGGTGACAATTTCATTATTTCCTTTGCTACCCGTGAATTGAGAACTGATGCATTACTGCAAACTGGTGTATATTGTGCAGATTTGTTCTTAACATTTCAAGAGGAATTTTACAGGTGTGACAAAACCGTAAATCTTAGTTCAGTTAATGTGCAGTGATCTTTCCTAATCGAATTGCGTCTGTCTTCCTTTTAAATGCATGTCTGTTTTGATATTAACCGCAATACTTTTGCCATTTTCTTTCGTAATATTTTTGCCATTTTCTTTTACATCCTAAAACATGCATCTACCCTTGAAGAAGCCTGGAAATGTAATTATCAAAATGCAGGCTACATTTAGTTTGTGATTAAAATAACAATTTAGGACACAATTAAATTCCGTTTACTGAAAACATGATAACAAATATATCAATTTCACCATTCATGGTCAAAATTAAAAATGTCCTTGATATTATATTTTCTTTTTAATAACCCTCAACTTTAATTTAATCGACGATATATACAAATGTAAACAGCCTCACTCTGCTTTAGAATGCTTATAATGCCGTAATTCGCGCCTTTTTCTCATGGTTTATCATACTCTGGTTTGTAGGAATAAATTGAATAAAATTTCAGACGTCATATATCGATAACTTGTATTTTTACTGAAAATATAGAGTTTTTATTTTCTTTTTCCGCAAAAAAAACAGCTGTCAGCTGGGTTCTGTATGAAAATGGTACCTTTGCAGTCCGATGCAAATTTTTTCATCAGCCATTTAAGAATTAAACAAACATTGAAGTGAAATTTAATATAATTTATGTAAAAATTTCACACATTCCATGTAAGTTGAATTTAAAAGAACGATAACTCTTTGCAAAATTAAATTTCGTTATTCCCCTTTGATGATGTAAAATATGACGTAACTTCAAGGCCATTTGCGGGGTATTTTTATCACAACATGATAAACACAATCGGTATCATTAAAAAATTTAAATCTTCGTCTTTATGACAGAAACAAATAAATACACAAAGTTGAAAGAGAGTTTATTGTCTTTGTCCGAACAAATGTGTCCGATGCATGGAATTTGTATGTTATATTTCCTTCAAAAAGAGGTTTTTCAGAAAACATGAAAACAAATATATCAATTTCTTCATAGTCAAAATTAAAAAGGCTGTTAACTATTCTTTTGAATTTGGAAATTTTATTTTATACAAACAAACAGCTATGTTCAACCAAACAAGAGAAAAAGATTTAAATATGTATGTTAAGGAACAAGCCAATATATTTTTTCATCAGCATTTAAGGATTATGTAAAATAATAGAACAGTTTCACAAATTCTTACTTTTTAAATGCGGTGACTATATGACTTAGATGAAACTAGATGAACAGCTTTCCATAGTGGAGAAAGTAATGTCTTAACAAAATGCAGGAATTTAATAAAAGATTCAAGGAAGAAAACTTACAGAAAATTGAAAATATGAAACATCATTTTATCGGAGACAATATTTTTTTCACATTTGGTCTTTTTTTAGATAACCTTAACCTTGGATCAAGCAATATTCACCACCCGTTCCTTTATTTTATGACGTGATTTTTTTTCTTTACACTTTACCAAATAATATATAATAATATTTCAATTTTCGTTTTTTCTTCAGTAAATCTGTGGATGAGATGCTAGATCTCATTGATCTGAGTAATGAGGATCTGAAAGCATACACAGTGACCAACATCAAATACCCTATAGACAAGGTGATGCTGGACACACCAAAGCCAGACGTCGAAGAAGACGTTGAATGAACTGAATTATTTCCAACACCTTTGTGGGTGGAAAGCAGTTCTTTTTATGCTGGCTAATTGTTATAATTAAACATATGTCCTATATCACAACATCGACAGAGACTGTTACCTGAAAGAGAATACATATATTGATATGAAAACAAGTTAGCTTATTAGTTGCCTTTCATGTATTTTTGTATATCCTGATATAAATGGATAGATGTTAATATACGTAACTGATTGATATAACAAAGAAATACTCCTACATCAGCGACTTCAGATGTTTGTAAGCAGCATTGGAGAGAGTACTTTGTTGTTTTGTCCTAAAGGTTGTAAACTAAGATTCATTAACTCTGCACTAAAGGCCAACTCTTCGTTAATTGAATATTGGGATTTATAATTAATTTTTCTCTTAATCAAAAAACCACATTTCACGTGAAATATAGAAAATCAAAATTCATATTAAAAATACTCAATTTACTTGAATTCTTTTATTAAAAACTTCAATTTACTTTAGTATAAACTTGTTGAGACGTATCTTGGTGTTTGACTTCATGAGCAGAAAGCCTTTGTTAAACCTTGCAATTTTCGTCCTTGAACAACTTTTTTTATCACTATACAATTGTTAGTGTTTGGAAATTTCAAACTTAACAATTTGCTTTTTACCAAATTGATGCAACAAATCTTTAATCACCGATGTTTGCCTTCCTCTCATATTTAAATGTACTTTTTCTTATAGCGTAAACTTGATAATATTGATCAAAACTATTGACTCTAGAAAAATGAATTAGAAAAAATTACAGCATTTGCGGTACAGTTACACATTATACTAGGCGATAATATCAGCTGTTTAGCGTGACGTCATAGAAACCTCACTTCATAGATTGCGTGTAATTACCGCCTACTTTTTTTATTGATTTTAAAGTCTTACCAAGGAATGCAATGAATTCATTAAATTGATAGTAACTTGTACCTTCATCAGGTCAAACTGTGTATAAAACAATTAGCTCCTATAACGTATAATTACGACAAAGAATGTCTAAATCTTTAAAGTGGATGCATTGCTGTTCTCAATTTCCCTCTCAAAAATGTGGGAGTATTTTGTAGTTTGGCAGCTCTTTTCATTGGTTTTTTTTTTGAAAGACATCAAGTTGTTTATTATTTATCTGGAACTCCAATTCGACAGGTTACAAATAAGTAATTAGTTGTCGATATAAATAGAGTGTGAAGATATGAAGCCTTTTCATATGCAGAAATACCTGCAGGAAAAAGTTCCTAATTACTCCTCCTCAAGGAAAGAGACCTTAAACTGGATTTTAAAAAAACATTTCTAAAACTTTAACTTGTATTTGCCTTGTGTACCAAATAAAAAAAAAACACAATATATACAATTTCTAGTATGACATGCATGAGCGTCCTGTGAAAAGAAAACTCTGTAAAGCCCACACAAATTTCAATGAAGTTTATTCAATATACATGTATAATAAAATTTTATTTTAGCAAAAATATTAATAAATATCGATTATAATTAAACTTGTGCGTATGTAAAAGTGTAAGCTTCTAAAAATATCTGATCAAGTTAATCGAAAATTCAAGTTGATTACAATGCATCCCCATGAAGTACATTGGTTGTTAAAAAAAGTACAGATGACTTTATTATAGTGTTTAATAAACATTATAACATTTTAATAAAAATAAATACATGAATAAACAAATAAACATTTTCTTAATCTCATCTTGAATTTAAAGTGCGCGAATAATAATCAAGTAAAAAGTAGTATATATTTCACCGAGAGAACATTAGGCTTCATATCTCTATACACAGACAAAGCAGTCGTCATCAGGTACATTTATCATAATAAGACGGGGAATGTAGTGGCTGTCATGTTGAGATGGATAGATAGAGACATCGCAGACACAGACCATTACATAGCACCTCTTACATAACAGCTCAAAAAATCAATTGATGGACTTCTATATGCATGTATGTATAGAGTGCTGAAGGACTTACAAATACATATATAGATATGGTACTTAATTTTTATCATGCCTTCATTCGTATTGTTTTATTGTTTAGTGTTTTTTCGTCAAGATATTTACTGTTATCTTAACAATTTGCCTATTATTTGAAATTTTTGGCTAAACATATTCTCTAAACTTTTACCTTTCTGAAAAGCATTTTTAAACTTATTTTTGTGACAAATAAACTTTCAAACAAAGGGCCATTGAATAAGCACTCTTAGCGCTCTAAAGATTTGTTCTCCACTTTCGCGAAAGCGAGGGGACAAGTAAATCTCATTCGTCTGTCCGTCAGTTGTCAATCTGTCCGTCACAAAATCTTTAACTTTGCTCATAACTTTTGATTTAGTGGAGCTATGACTTTCACATTTCAGATGGTTATTCCTTGTGACAAGACCTTTCTTTGGGCACCACTAAATTTAACCTTTTGACCTTGACCTTGGAGTTTGACCCACTTTTACACAAAAATTCTAAACTTTTACTTTGGCCATAACTTTTGAATGGTATACTAGGACTTTCATATTTCACGTATGTATTCTTTGTGAAAAGACCTTTCATTGGATACCAACAACTTTGACCTTTTTTACCTTGGAGAGTTACATACTTATGAAAAACTTTAACCTTGACCATGACTTTTGAACGGTCAGGGCTAAGGCTTTTTTACTTCACATTGTGTTCGTGACAAACCTTTCATTGGATACAAACGGACTTTTACCCTTTGACCTTGGAGTTTAACTACTTTTTAAAAACTTGAACCTTTGTCACAACTTTATAACGGTAA
This sequence comes from Saccostrea cuccullata, assembly GCF_032062105.1. Lineage (NCBI taxonomy): Eukaryota > Metazoa > Mollusca > Bivalvia > Ostreida > Ostreidae > Saccostrea > Saccostrea cuccullata. The sequence goes on along the minus strand of NW_026928905.1, from coordinate 333,579 downwards.
TACTAGGACTTTTATATTTCAAATTTTTATTTTTCGTCAAGACCTTTCATTGGATACCAACAACTTTGACCTCTTGACCCTGACCTTGCCCATTTATGTTCTTATGAAAAAAACTTTAACCTTGACCAATACTTTTGAACAGTGAGGGCTAGGGCTTTTGTACATACATATGTAATCCTTGTGACAAGACCTTTCATTGGATACCAAGGACTTATATAATTTTTTACCTTGGAGTTTTCACTACTTTTTAAAAACTTTAACCTTGGTCACAACATTTTAATGGTAGATACTAGGACTTTCATATTTCACAGATGTATTCTTTGTGGCAAGACCTTTTATTGGATACCAACAACTTTGACCCTTTTGACTTTGATCTTGGAGAGTTTTTATTTTCATAAACCTTGGTCATAACTTTTGAACTGTCAGGGCTAGGGCTCTCATTTCACATATGTAATCCTTGTGAGAAGACCTTTCATTGGATATAAACAACTTTCACCCTTTGATCTTGACCTTGGAGAAAAGTTGACCTACTTTTTAAAAACTTTAACTTTGGCCATAACGTTTTAAAGGTTCAATTAGGGTTTTCATCCTTCACATATGTATTTCTTGTGACAAAACCTTTCTTAAGAAACCAACAATTCAGACCCTTTCACGTCATATATATAACCTACCTTTCAAACATTTATCCTGACTATAACTTTTGAACAGGTGGTGCTGGGGATTTGTTATAACAATCGTATTTCTTGTGAAAAAAAACCCTACTTTGGGTAATAATATATTTAATTTGCGTTTAATAAAATTTTAATTTTCGTTGTTGCCATTCGGGGTCATCAGTGTTTCACAAACACATGTACCTTATATTGTAGGGCTTTCATATATGACATGTGCATTACCTGTGACAAGATAATTCCAAGCATGCTATGATTCCTTATCCTTGACCTTAACCTTCACGATTGACCTTATTTAAAAAAAAAATCAACTTCAATGATAATTTCTAAATAATGACATTGATAGGGTGTTCATATTAGACACAATATATCATAAAAAAAATAACATCTCACCCACAAAGACACCGAAAGCGGGGGACCACAATTCTTTGAATTTGCTTGTTTTAATTTGATCTATATTCATAAATTATTAATGTTAATTATTTCTAAAATTAATTAGAGTCAAGTGGCAGGAATTAAAATACGTGTATATACAGCTATTCAGGCGTTAAATATCTTTTTTTGCACTGCATCGTGTCAAAAATCAAAGGCATTCTTTCAGTCTATATGCATGCTTCTTGTCATTTATGACATGATACAATTCAATTATTTGATTTTGTTACTTTTTGTTACAAATTTGAAGTTTAATAATAAATGTAAATACTGTGATGAAATAGATATCCATGAAGTTGTAAATGGATATTATATGCATGAGGAGTTTGACAGTCCTGTGGAACGGATTGTATATATGATACTTAAAAAATATATTACACAGTATAGCATTACTATGCCATACTTTTTCTACGGACAAATTAAATAGCTTCTGTTTTCTGATAATGGCGGGAAGCTAAAATGTAAAACTATAAAGATATAAGGACCATATTCCCAAAAAACCCTTACATTTCCTTGCAAAACAATCTTTAACTCACTTTTGCTGACAAGGAAAATCATAACTCAGGTTCAAATGTTCAAATGAAACACTGTATTTCGTCGTATTCAAAGAATGTTTGTAAACAACCGCTGTTTTATTGCCAGAATTTTTTTCTGTGTTACAATTTTATTTCAAGGTAAGGTGTTTTTTGCATTAAGCAGATTGTTTCGAAAAAAGAGAGGGAATTTTCGCCAGGCGAGAGCAAGAGATGTTTAAATTAATTACCACCCATCATCGATTTTGGAATGTTATCTTCTAGCGCTTGTTAAATTCCAGCCGATCAACACGTTCAAATTGCTGTTTTTTATGGCTTACTTTGGTGGTTTTACTATCATTCTTCATTGGTTGTGGTAGATGACAATCTCTATATATGATTCTTGATATAGGGATGTGTGTCTATTTATTTTATGAATTTAATATAAATAATCCTTTCCTTTAAAGTCAAGAAAATAAATGCTGTAAATAGTGAATAACTTCATGGGAAATATTGTGGAAAAAGGGTTCATCAATTTTTTAAAAACCATACTTCACTTGTTATCTAGATTGCTTCCGCAAAACAAAACAAATCGCTATGTTTTGAAGGTAACCAGAAAGAGCTGATCGATTTTACAAGTTTTCCCCTCATTTCTGGGTGATCAATGATTTATATAATTAGAAAAGCAGAGCTATAATTCCAACCTCGAGAGATAATATACATGCTTTAAGCAGATGAGTTTTTCCAAGCTTAAAGAAATAAATGAATTAAATTAAACTTTGTAAAATATACCTTCTTTCTTTTTTGCACTTTCTTAGGAAATTTTACGAATGCTGTTGTTTTACTTGTCTGTCTGTCTGTCTCTAATATTTCTCCTTCCTGTAATTTATCTATCAAATTTAAGCAGTAACCAATTATTATTTTTAAATATATGGTCATGCCTCGTAGATGAGTAGTTATTTTTTTAAAGTTTTCATTATCATCCTTTGAACCGAAAACCGGTCACACCAGCTGTAAGCTTCTTGACATGATCATTAAACATCAGAAATCAGTGTGTGAATAATGGCCTAATAATCAGTATGAAAACGTCGGTTTACCAGTTTACCAGTTTACCAGTTTATTAACATCTCTTTGGTTGTTATTTAACAACACAGAGATCAATACATATTATCATAACATATATACATACATGCGTGAGCATAACATATAACATATATACAAAGTGTGCTTATAATCAAGTATTTCCATATATGTTTACATTGATGTTAACCTGGAGGTTTGACTCTCTCGTTTAAAATTTTAATAAAGGAACAGAGTTTACTCAATAGTCCAACATTTTTTGAAGAAAACAATTCATTAAATTTGATAATATTTGGTCTTGTAAAATAATATTTCGGAATGTACAATTTTCTTTCATCTTTTAATTTTTCACAACATAAAATATAGTGGAATTCATCACCAAGATCATTTTTACATAAAAGACATATTCTATTAATTCTTTCAATACCTTCCCATCTTCCTGTTTCAATGGGTAATTTATGGTTTGCTGTTCTAAATCTAGCTAAAATTTGTTTCTTATAATTATTTAACCTGCTATCTACATAAAATTGACATCCAAAGTGTAAATTTGTAAATAGATTATATGTCACACCTTTTGAAGAATCTTTACAGGTTGAATTCCAATTTTGTTGAAACTGATCTAGTAATTTTTGTTTCAAACTTTTAATAAGCCAATTTCTATTAAATAATTGATTCTGGTTCCAAATATTACTATATCCACAATTGTCTAAAATTGATTTCAAATTCTTTAACCATTCAGATTCATGTCCATTATCAAATTTTGCACGAAGTAATTTATACATTAAAAAACAATATTTTGATTGTTTTCCATATAAAATTTTTAACCAATATGCAATAATTCTTGTTTTGATATGTATACATGTACTTAAAGGTACTCTACCTAAGTCACCATAGATCATAAAATTTGGAGTACTTGGTTTTAAATGAAAAAGCATTTTACAAAATTTCAAATGTACTCTTTCTATCATTTCAACATTACCATAACCCCACACTTCACAACCATACAATAAAATTGGAATAACAATCTTGTCGAACAAATACAATTGGTCATAAAGAGAGAGATGTAATTGGTTACCCTTTTTCAAAATACCATACATAGCTTTCGTTGCTCTTTCAGTAGCATATTGTTTTGTCTTAATAAATGAGCCTGTTGTTGAGAATATAATTCCTAGATATTTGAAATGTTTAACAATTTCAATTTCTTTGTTATTGTAATAAAAAACTTTATGCGGTATACGTCCCTTTGAAAAAATCATTATTTTTGTTTTTTCTATATTAACTTCTAGCTTCCATTTTTCACAATACAATAAAAAACTGTGCAACTGATTCTGTAAATCTTCGGGTGATTCCGATAGTAAAACTGTATCATCTGCATACAAAATAATCAGCATTTTTAACAAGACACCAAGTTCTTTTTCAATCTCATTTGATATTGTTGAGACACCAATATTGTTATGTGCAATTAAAAAAGATTCTACATCATTCAGGAATAAAGCAAATAAAAAGGGCGATAAGTTTTCCCCTTGTCGTACCCCTATTTTGCATGGAAAATATTCAGTAACCATATCATTAACAGTTATTCTGGATTTACTTTCAGAGTACATTTTCACTATAACTTCAAAACATTTTCCGGTAATATTATTTTGAATGAGTTTTTGCCATAGTCCTATTCTCCATACATTGTCAAAAGCAGCCTTAAAATCTATAAATGCACAATATAGTTTCTTTTTCAATAAAAAGGATAATTCGATTAGCGATTGTAAAGTAAAAATGTTATCTATTGTAGAATAATTTGATCTGAAACCCCCTTGATTTTCATTTAGTATATCATATTGCTCAGCATAATTATTTAATCGTTTAGCTAAGATGGATGTGAATAATTTACCCATGCAACTTAATAAAGTTATAGGTCTATAGTTTTCAGGGTCATTGTCGTTCCCCTTATTTTTATAAATAGGCAATATATCCCCAACAATCCAAGCTTCAGGTAAAATTGCTGAGTTAAAAACAATATTAAATAACATAACATATACCGGTAACATAATACTAGCAGAGGATTTTATGTATTCATTATAAATTTCATCACTTCCAGAACTTTTGTTATTTTTAATATTTTCAATTGCGTGTTTTATCTCATCTTCAGTTATCACTGAGTCTAGTTCTTCATTAGTATATGTATTTCTAATCTCATTTGATAGTGGTTCGTCATTATTTACATCGCCATTATTGACGTTTTTAAAGTAATTGTAAAATTCATCAATATTAATATCATATTTTTTGTTGTTCGGCCTTTTATTAATTATTTTCCAATAACTTTTTGGATCGTTACTTCTCAGTTTTCTAATTTTTTTCATAATTAAATTTCTATGTTTTTTCATACTTTTATCCATAGTATTTTTATATTTACGTTCATTGATACGTACTTCTTCTTTTAAGATGCTTGAACGATATTTCCTAAACATTCGTTTTGATTTCCTATATTTTTTTTTTTGTGCTATTTTGCATTCTTTATCAAACCATTCTTTTCTTTTCTGTGGTAGTTTATTGTGAGTTTGGCGAGCATTAAATATTCCAAAAGTTGTGCGTGCCGAGTCAAGCAGTAGACCTGCAGTGTCTGAAAAGATTTCATTAACCTGGTTTTTATTTAGATCATTGATATCAATATTGCTAAAGTCATATTTTAATTATCTTAGAACATTTAAATCAATATTTTGACAAAATTCTTCTGTTTTTTCATTATCCCATGGTTTTATCTTCTGACACGAAAAATTATTTTTATTTTTCTTACTTTCTTCTTTAGTTTGGTAGTTATCATTTGAGATATATGAGTTCACACTTATTTCACAAAGTAGTGGCATATGGATATCAGAATATAACCTATTGAATTCTAGTACAGAAAAATTTTGCACATGTTTCAAAAATTCAACACTACATATACAATAATCGACCACACTTGATTTTGTTGTAGTAAATTTACCCTCTTCTAATCTTCCATTCAATAAATACATATTGTTATTTTTACAAAAATTTAATAAATTGTTTCCAAAATTATTCTTTGTTTTATCTAATGATTTTCGTTTCCTTGGTACATTTATCTTTTGTAATTCAAATACATTTGAGAGACAGTCTAAACTGGGATCATCTAACTCAAATTCTTGATTTGATATGTCATCTGGTTCAATAAAATCATCTCTATCAGAAGTTCTTGCATTAAAATCTCCAATTAGGCATATATGGCTAAATTCACTCTGTAAATTCAAAAATTCAAGTTCAATTTCTTCAAAAGCTTCCCTTGTACTATATATAGAACTTTCTGGTGGTATATAAACAATACCTAAAATCAAGTCTTTATCTGAATTAATTAAAGAAGATTTTAATCTTAACCAGTGAACAAATTTACAATCTGTGTGAACGATAGTTACATAATCTTTGATAGATTTTTTGTATCCAATTACAATACCACCAGAACGTCTGTTTGAAAATCCGTGCCTATTTTTAGCATCAAACAAAAAATAATTGTGATCAATCGGTGTAGTATCATCAGTTTTTGTCTCTGTAAAACACAATATATCAAAGGAAGAGATAAATGTTGAAAATTCTGGATAATTTATGCGTCTACTTAAACCACAAACATTTAATCCTAAGATTTTAAGTTTGCAATCAGTTCCAGTGGATGAATCGAGAGAGTCGGTTGGATCACTGTCCACTAAATTGTCACGTGGTAGATTTCCTCCTAGGTTATCCTACCTTTGACTTACTGAGCCGCGTCTGTTGAATGGTCGAAATTCACGGGCCATTGGAGTTAGGCGCGGATCTACGTTGTGTGGTGCCGCTGGTGCGTTATATGGGTTTTCCTGACCGAAATCTGTCGCCACGAATCGCTCGCCGTTGATATAGAGTTTATCCATAACCAGTTGCGCTTTGATGCCCTGTCGTTTAGCTTCTTTGTAATGCGGGTATAATATTTTCCGGTTATCGTTTCACCCATTCTCAATATAAGGGCACAAATGCCTCTCTGATTTTTTAAAAAATGAAGTTCAAGATAAAAATTTTTCTATCAATTACCTTTGAAAGAAAGTATGTGAAGATTTTGTTTCCAGATTTTTTTTCATCAAATTTTAATACATAGAATAATGACAAGACGGTAAAGTAGAGGGTGATTTTATTCAGAAATGTAGCTTGAAATGTACGTTACTCTTTCTTCAATGTCCAAAAAGATATGTCAAAAAAAATGTAGTCATTAAAATCACAACTGGAATATCTCATCTTAACACCAGCACATCCTACCAACTCTGTCAGCAACATATTTTCCCGGCATACGAACGTGCGTTTGATTTTTCCTTTCAAAAAACAAAGGTTACTTTTTGATCCAGATGTTTAAAAACATTTTTTTAAATATATGCTTTAAATTCTTCTCTCTGTTTTGTTTAGAGCGATCAGTTTGGAATCTTGTCATTTTCTATAGATACTGGAACTTAACATGTACATGTAGTACAATTCTATTTTGTAGTTACTGTCTTTTTTAACATATATCCATGCCGATTTAGAAAACTACGTAAATATAACGTACATTTCAAGATATATTTCTGTTTAATAAACAGCTTAAAATTCCTCTAAAAATTCATCGTTTTGTTTCAGTTTATTCCAACAAAGATTCTCTATGTAATCACATTGTGTTATATGTCACAATCACCACTATAAAGACACGATTGCATCAGAATATGAGTAGGTAACGTACATTTCAAGCTTGTAATAACATGTAAATTAGTAATAAGAAAATATTGAAAAAAGCAATTATTGACATAAAAATCATTTCAATGAAGCGTTTTAACGCAGTAATATAAGAAATCATATTGAAACAAACGAGGTTATTTGTTATCAACTATATGAATGTCACGTCACTTCGGTAACGTTCATTTCACATATTATTGGGGAGTCTCCTCCACCTCAGTTCATTACCATTCTTTTGTGCTGTTTCGCTGAAATTGACACCGGTCGTAGCCTAGTTACTTCTACCTGTGTGCAAGGGTACAGACAAAAAAAAAATAAGAGTCAGACGTATTTTGCTATGATTTAACAAATGCTCGTGTTTGGCCATTGAAACTTAGCATAAATCTATTCTGAATATATCCATCGACAGTCTTGTTAACAATTTCATTTAGTATGTTGCAACATCGTTTGTCAAAACACAAACATACGTGCTTTTCAGCAGATCTGGAAAAATATAACCCAAAATGCAATGATTCAAACAAAACTGAGTTATGTGTGCCTTTCAGTATTTGAAATGTACGTGACCATGGTGACCGTCTTGTGTTCTGGGTTTATTTGTTTTGTTTCCTTTTCTTTTTTTTTTGTTTTGTTTTGTTTTTGTTTTTTTTTCACCAATTATAAGCCTATGCATACCTTGTTTTATATTATCAACAACAATTAGATTAATATTGACGAAAAGTCGCATATTAAAAGTAAACAAACTGCAAAAAGGTTGCCAAAGTTGAATTTAAGACACTTAGAAATAAGTTTTCTAGCATGTGGTAACAGTCTACCACATTTACGAGGATGGGGTGCATTTAGATGGATTTATGTGGTCAGTTGTCAAATGGATTGTAACGATAATTTTGTTTCGCTCGTGTAAACGTAATTCATTGACTAAATAAAAAAAAATGTCAGTTAGAAATACGCAAAATGTACGTTACCATACGTAACGTACATTTCAAATATAATAATCAATTCTCTTTCACAAGCGTACGTTAGACACGCAATATATTGATGCTATTTGAACTTGCATATCATAAGAAATGCATCATACAGGTTTCGTATTCAGAAATATATACCAGGTATCAAAATTATATTACATATAATTGACCTTAATATATTTTTTTTCCTCAGCAGAAACGTTTCTTTTCATTAATTTTGGGATTTAGCCGACCTCCAACCTTTGAAACTTTCCTTTGTGTACACATTCGAGTGTGTGAAAGTATGAGAATACATGAAAATTCGTGCGAGATTCACTGAATTCGAATTTCATGGTAACGTACATTTCAGTAACGTACATTTCAAATGATCACTTTTCATGTAAAAAATAATTTTTAATTGTGTTAAGCAAAACGTCTTTGCCAGTTTACAGGATACAAGGGGTTGCTTATTCAGAGTCGTCTCATATTTTCTACTTAATATATATTCTTAATGGAAGAATATAGGTAACGTACATTTCTTTCTTATCTCTACGATTGAAAATGTCTTTCATTCCGTAAACATATTTATAAAAGTTTCTCAAATTGTTCAATTTCATGTTACATTATCTAAGTAGGAGTAATTAATCCTTTGAAATTTCAAATTTAGCCCATCAATAAATAAAGGAGAACAAAACTATCAGGTGTATAATCTTTGTGTTTGCTTGTAATGTGGTTGAAATAAGAATTAAGCGACAGGGACATTGCACGATAAAAATTATTTATTATCACAAAGAAAATGTATTTATTGTTATGAAAAGAAATATATATGATACAAGGTTTGACTTATCAGAAAATTTTTACTTGAGAATCAAAACTATATATTACACAGAGGGGATTCAGCATAATGTTTCCCTCGGCGACAGTAACGTACATTTCAAATAGGCTACTATATTTGAATTTGGAACTCCTTAAATACCCTTTCAGATCGATAATTATATGAATTCTTATTCATTATTATATGACTATTTATAATGTTGATTTAAAAATTACATCAGTGGTATTTCTTTTAAATGAAAATGAGGCGACATTATTTGAGCCCTTATATTGAGAATGGGTGTTTATTTCCTTGGGAAATTGCTCGAATACACTGAAATCTGCGTTGCCTTGATCGCCTCGTTCCCGAAGATCGGTGATCACCGTGATTGCAGTTTTTCGGACCTTTTCACGATCCTTAAAGTTTACAAATTTTGCCACAACTGCCCGAGATTTTGCCTCTTGCTTCCGGCCCATACGATGTACTCGATGAAATGGAATTTCATCCGTTATTCCGAGTTTTTCAGACATGAACGCTTTTAGTGCCTGCTCACATTGTTCTGATGTTTCATCTTTTGGTTCATGAATTCCCACAAATATAAGGTTGTCACGCATAGACCTTGCTTGTAATTCATTTTGCTGGTCTTTTAGATCTAACATTTTTTTGTCATAATTGTCATTTGTTCTCTAAGTGCCTCACTCTCTTTTTCTAAATTCTCATGTATTTTTTTGGATCTCTTCATTTCTGCTACTATCTCTTTTGATGTTTCTTCATTCTCATCTAACTTTTCACTAGTGAATATAATGTTTTTTTCAATGTCTGACATTTTTGTTTTCAATTCAAGCACGTCAGTTGTGACAGTATTCATTGTTGCTTCAAATTTGCTGATTCTAGATTCAATTTGATCAAGTTTATCCAATTTTTGGCAAACTTTGTCCAATGTTTTGGCCAAATTGTCTATTTTATTACCATAATCAATTGGCTGTAATCCACCCTGATATTGTTGTACCTGTTGTACAGGGTGAACAGGCGCTACAGGTGAGAAACTGTAATTCATTACAGGCAATTGAGACATTTGTGGTATTTGGTATGTATTATTTTGATTGTTCTGCATACTCTGTTGATTGTTTATTGGAGTTGAGAATAACGGTTGCGAGATTCTTTGTGTGTCTACATTGTCTTGAGAAGTACTCATAACACTTACTTTTCTTTGTTGCGCTTCACTGCTCAAATCTGGGCCCTCTTTTCTTTTCTTCCCTTTCTTAGATTTATTTCCATTAGAACCGCTGGATCCACTTCCAGATGTTTTAGGCCTCATAACACGCAGTTGAAATCATTCGGTAAATCCCCCAAAGTTTGTTAATTTTAAACTGAAAATATCTTATATTCAGAGCTCGAAAAATCATGACTCTCCAGCATTTGGATTAATGAAAGATAGAATTCGCTGACAAGGTCATTGTATAGCATAGAACTTACAAAATGATTAATTTAAGCGAGACTACTGATATTTTTGCTTCATCAACTTGTTTATAGAAATTGTACAGAAAGCATGCTATTGCGTATCGTTTCAACTCAAGAGATATAAACCCCGTATCCAGGTGATAATAATTAAGTGAGGGAAGTTGACGATTGAAAAGTTAAAGTCATCACGTTTATCATAAGGCTTGGTTGTAAGATGGCCAGTTCAGGTAAAATATCCAAATATGAAACAGTTGTATATGACTAAAGATAGGGTTGAAGAATAACAATGAAATGGTTAAATCGAACACAGTTCCTTCTGTCAGTAATATTTTACTGGAAAATGAATAAAATATTAATCATTTAGAAAGAAATTTTCATAAAAACTTAAGAAGAAATCATTCATATGTATTTGTTTATTTTTAACATATCCAACCGTATTACATAGAGTCAATAATTATTCATCTATGTTTTCTGTTTTATGCACTCGGGGAACTTTGCAGAAATATTAAAAGGCATTTTGGTTTTTTCCCAACAGCTAATTTTAAGATAAGCATCTTTGGAGAATAAATTCAACAAGTAAGTTAGGCATTAGACTGTCTAGGCTAATCACAATATTGTATGATGGGCAATTTTCTTTCTTTTTAGCAGATCACAGTCTTACACACTCTCTGAGGAATAGTTCGAATTGAGTCATATCTCGGGCATTCTTTGGAGCATCATGCATCTCAGAAACTTAAACTGTTAGGGATTTTTAAAATTTGACAATGACACAAACTTTATATTAAATAAAATACATATGTAATTGTGAATAAAAAAATAAGTACTCAACAAAACGTCGCATTTCCTTTGCTACTTTCACCACTAGCTCTTGTCCAATGGCAATCATTTGTACATGTACATGTACATCATTTAGCAAAAAGTGATAGAAGACAAATTCAAAAAAGGACTCGGAAATAATTCCCATCTCTATATAAATGGATGAGTAAAGTAAAACGTGGCATTATTTTTTTCTATTTTTGGAACATGCATCTGGATCTGAGAGTCTAAAAGAAATTTTAGCAATTTCCATGTGATATGTTAGTCTCTGAAAAGGAGTCGGAATTTCTAAGTCTTTAGAGAGACCGTCTGGGATAGAGCCTCTCAGTGGCACACTTATGGTGTTAATTACAGTGACTAAGTCTTCTAAGGGAATAAGACGGTAACTTTCAATTTGCATGTATAACACAATATATTCCGATATACTATAGTATATTTTTAAACAGGTATAAATTCTAGACAGATAACAAACTATATATACCAATAATTTAATTGATTCTTTTAATAAAAAATTGTTGGTTATTACTGATGTATAAACAGAATTTTTATTTTCTTCAAAGATATTTTTAAAATTCAAAATAAATCTTTCTTTGGATCAACAATGCATTACCATTGTATAGAAAAGATAATTTAATGATCGTAGATATTGGGTCAAAGCAAAAAAATAATTGCTTGTTGATCATTCTTTCACATCCGTCAAAAATAAGAGAAATAAAAATCTAATAAATCGAAACCTGATTGGTAAGTGCAGGTAAATGAGTTTACAATATTTATTGAAGTTTAAGACTTTGATGTTTTTTTCCGACGTTTATCGTGAGACCAACCACTGAGCCCGAGCTGTAGAGGTTTAGACTCTAATTATGACTGCTATATTAAACCATCTGCTTCAGAAATCTTCCACGCAGGAGTTTTTACAAAGGTTGGATGATAATGTGAATAAAATCAAGTTTTCTTTTTTTCCTCTGTCTGGATTATTGTAGGTGATACATCAAGCTGTTTGCGAACACAGTTCTACTGATAACTATTTTGTTCCTATTTTGGAAGATAACTTTCTCTTGTCACGAATATTTCCATGTACATACATCTAAAAGGTTCCATTTTTGGCAGCCTTTTCAAGGATTTGTTAAAGAAAAGGTAATGATAAAGCAAGTAAAGTGAACTATTAATGAAATAGATCTATGAATATCATATGTATACATTTTATCAAATACAAATCGATTAAAATTATATGTTAGGAGTATTGAATTGGAATTTTCCATCGCCTGAGAAGGTGTCTTCTCATTATCTAACCCATCCCATACATGTGCTTACTCCTAATCATATGACCACATTGACCGGAACAGGAAATGACAATGCCAGTCAGATTTACCATGTGTTAAGCGTTCAATAAAGAGGAAATGCATACTTTGAATATGAATTTCTCCGGAAATGATGTTATATATAACGTCCTTAGGATAATGATCAGCATTTGACTGACAATTTTTTCGTCACACTGTAAGCCTAAATATAATGAAAAAGTTAGTCGTAAATAACATCTAGAACCGAAATAGACGGAATTCGATATTCGGAATTCTAGGATTCTATTCTAAGAGCTGAAAATTTTCTTCATCATTATTCTTAGCGGTAGGGCTTGTCATAGCTCCTAGGGGAAAATCTAACAACAGGTTATCAACGAATCTTTTTGGCAATTGGACATACACGCTTTCTATCAGAAAAATTCCAAGAGAATTCGTTGTTGTGTCCTTACTTAAACTTAGCAGCAATCCCCTTGAGAATGGTCCTAGTAACAAGACACTTTTATAGAATATAAACGGCATTTTTTTTTACTGGAACTGCTTCAGAAACATTTTTACACTATTGTATTTTTCCGATTTATGTAGTAAAATGGTTTTTTTTACGAGAATTTGACTATACCAACTAGAAATACATAAAAATATCAGGCATTTAAGCTGCCAAATGAGATATGCTTAATTATCCCCAAAGAAAACAAAATATTATTTACCCATTCAACCCAAATTCAATATTTATTGTTATGTACATAAATAAATTATGATCCCCTCTTTCGTTTAATTTTTGCATTGTTTTCACACTTTGTTTTTGTTTAATCAGAATTTGTTTTCATAAGCAGCCATGTACATGTACTTTACTTGACCTTTAAAGTGTTTATCAAAGCATGGTTATAGCAGTTGCTCTTTCTATACAAACAAGATCTAAGGGGAAATAATAATACCATACAACCCTAGTTTTCATTTTTTAAACAAATCAAATGACTACTTTTTGTTCACTCTTTTGATCGAAGCATTAACAATGTTTCATGAAATCTTGTTTCTATGAGCTGTCATAAAGAGGTTTCTTATTACTGAACAGGTAGTCGGAAACTCTGTAGTCAAATCAACATACAACCAACTGACTTGCAATTGATGTCAAACAAATCAGCCTAACAACCCAATAATAGGTTGTATTTGCTAACAAGGTCATTATGACGACCATAGAATTTACGACATGCCGACTTCAGACGAGGTTGTCGTAATCCGTGTAACATCAACTTATTTATCAGTACCCTACATTGTTTAAAATCCTGTTCGTAATCGGAGAATGTTTTTGAGTAACTAATAAATTGGAAGGTGTAAACACCATATGCAAGTGATAGCGGGATATTTGGACATACCAAGTATATAAGAAAAGTTCAGGATAAAAAACTGACAGGCTTTTCTTTTGTCATACCATTTAGTTGTAATTGACCCCTTATCGTCTATTGTCAATAAAACATCCAGATAAGAAAAAAAGATGTGACAAACTCTGTGGTGTCTTTTATAACAAGTTCACTTGGATATATCGAATCGACATTTGAATCAAAGTAACAATTTTTTATCAAACATACATCATAGATCTATCTAAATGTCGAATTGCGAACAGGAGCATTTTTTTTTTCATATCATTAAAATTTGAATAAACCTTGCTCTATGGGAATATAACGTTAGGTCAGCTATTACAGGAGCTAGTGTCTGCCGGAATTGCAACAGCCTGTAGGAAGACATGGTCTCCTAAGACTACATAAATACTGTCAATAAGAGACTCCAGTGTCCTTTTAATATCAATTTCTGTGTACTTCTGTGTAAAATCAGAGTGACGGGATTTTTAACAAAGTAAAATTGTTGATGACCAATCAGAAAATATGTTATTTCCAACTTTCATTTTTATTTTTATTCCATTACATGATTGTGCAGTCTCTTCTGGATAATATTGATTCCCTTGCATTGCACATTAATTCTCAAATGATTTGTCGTACTAACGAACATGAAGATTTAAGTCTGATCGAAATGTTTTACAATCTTACGATTTTTAACGAGTATTTACATATTCAAAGAAAGTTGAGTTTATTGCAATAGGAATATATTCTGCTTTCTAATGCAAAAATCAACAAGTCTAATAGATATCAATAATTGAAGCAGGAATCGTTTAGTGGATGTTTAAAGTAGGTTACCTTTTGTATAATATGGTTGAAAACTTGCACAGTTGTACTTTTCCTAGGTATATCAAGGTTTCGTAACCTCTCTAATTTTTTTTATGAAGTGTAATAAATGTAAATTTCTGATTATGTTATATTTTTCAAAATTTTAAGAGTACTGAATGTTGAGTGTTTATTTTAAGGGAAGGGCTGTCGGACCCTGCACAATTTCTAGCAGCTGCTCAACCTCCACCGAAAATAAAACGTACACAAAGAATGTACAAAATGTGGAAACCCCCTATGAACATGCTGAAAGTTGTGCCTTGTAATAAAAAGCAAGGCAGAATTTAATACTTAAATGAACCCCTTAGAAAAGGTCAAAAGACACATTATGTGCCGCCTTCCAGAATATGACAACATGGCCAACCACTTTTCTTTAGGGGGACTTCATGTATCTTTCCAATGGTCAGTATGAGTATTAAAAGTGCCTCTCCATTGTACATGCATTTAACGCGCCACCATTAATACGCTTCGCTTGCTACAGTGACCCACCATTCATAATAAATTAGAAGGTAAAGGAGAGCCAATTGATAAATCAATGGACGTTCATGTAAGTCCCTTTTGGGACACTGGATAAATGATATACAGATTATATATTCCCATAACATTGATTTAATAATCTACATACAAAAATATTTGTAGGAAACGTTACTGTTGTTTGTTTTTTTTTATCTCTTAAGGAATGCTCCATTGTTAAAAAAGAGTAAGTAAAATGAGTCTTATTTCTTATTTCATTTCTCTGTATTGAATTCTATAATTATTTCGAACCATTAAAATTTTCAAGTTATCAGTTTATTGATAGGACAATGCTTAAGAAGAAATTTTAAAAAAAAATATTAACTCTTGTACAGTTTTTGATGTTGATCTTAAAGTCCATAAAACAATACAAAACAGGAGCAGAGCAAACACGGATCTCCAAAACATCAGAGGTAGGATCAGGTGCCATGGATTTCCATGGAGGAGTGAGCATCGCTTGCTGACCCGTCACACACCTTGTCATGATCGGGAAATAATGGAAAAATCCGTCGTCAATTCCGTGCATAAATAATGGACCAACAATTAGTATGAAAAACGTCAATCAGCATTTGACTCAGTGATAAGTTGTATTTGCTGACAAGGTCATTGTATCGACTATAGAACTTACGAAATGATGACTTAAACGAGACTGCTAAAATTCTTGTTTCATCAACTTATTAACTCATTAATTCAATAATTTACCTCGTTTTAGAGAAGGTTCATACATAAAGCATGCTCTTGCTTATAGAGTCAACCGAGATATATAAACTCCGTATGCAAGTGATGAAGGTATGTATCTGCATAAGTAAGCTAGGGAAGTTGACGATAGAAAAATTACAGTCATCACGTTTATCAGAGCTTGGTTGTGAGATTAGCGTTAACGTCTTTTTCAAGTAAAATATCCTAATATGAAACAAATGTGTCGAACAAAAGAAGTGGAACAAAAGAATAAGACAGATTATACGATCGGTATGCACTGGTTCCAGCTAAAAAAGCGGGTAACAGCATTGTGTCTGCTTGTTATGCTCAATATTTCAATGTATTTTAGAGGAACTGGGATTTTATTCTACAAGTTTTTATCCAACATTTACAGAAAGAATCTTCTCTAAAAAGGAAATGAATTTCTTCAAAATAATATGTCTTTATTGATTATCCATTCTTGATATTAAAATGACTTTGAATAGCCTTTCCTTAAATTGATACCTAGACTTCATTATCCTTACAAAGATACAGAGAGGGTTCCATCAAATGTTCTACCAACTTTTTACCAACTCTTCTTTACAATATGAACAGAAGTGAAGGAAAACGTTAGAAGAAATGTACAACAGTACAGATGTATATTCGAGAAGTAGTGAAAATCAAATACTTAAAAATCCAGAAGCTATTATAATAAAAGAAATGCCTGGATTTTGGTGTTTGACTCTAAGTGTACCAACCTTCATATTTGAGGTAACAAGGAAAGAAGCGATATTAATTCCAAAAGTATTCGGTATCTGTTCTCATTCACTCAATGGAAGAAAAATTGAAATTCCAAAACTTAAATGCACATCTGAGGGACACACCCATACTTCTATCAAAATATGGTTGGACAAATGTTTTAAAAGTAGGTACTGGGATTTTTTAAAGAAAAAATCTTTTTTTTTAATTTGAATCCTTATTGCAAGACATAACAGGACAGTCCTAATTACGAATCTTAAAGAGTTCTTTGTTATAATTGCTACAAAAAATGTAAGAGGAGTTCGGGGAATTAAACTTAAAAAGCATAATTTTTAGCCCCGTAGGTCCCAAAGCAATAACTCGAAATTCCAAGATCTCGTATATCACAACTAAAAACGTTATTGCGAAGAAATAAAAGAGTTGCATGTATTCATGTAGTTACGACAATGCTGAAGAAAACGACACTTTTTGTACCCTTATCCCCGAAATGAAAAATTTGAAATTCAAAACCTTATTTGCAAATTGAGAACTCCTAATCGCATTCCAAAATATGAATTGCATTCTGCAAAAAAAAAAATGCAATAGAAGTTTATGTAACTATGTTTTCAAGGGATTTTTTTTCCTCTAAGGTAAGAAGGTAAATTTCAAAAACTAAAAATTGACCACCTTCAAGGAACCACCAATCGTAAGTTTGCTACTGTTTAAATTAAGAAGTGAAAATAGAGGAATGACAGACAGGCAGATGGAAGGGCCATAATAGCAAAAGATTATATACCCAATCCCTAGGAATGCGGTTATAATTATATCCATCATTAACATTCGATACAAAATTTTATGGCATTGGTTTTTATTAATCCTGCTATATATCTTTTAATTCTGAAGGGTAATTTGACTATTTCAAACAAGGATATATTACTTCAGTGATTGATTTTTAACGGTTCACAGGGCTAACTCCTCAGTTCTTTAGAGTGTTTTCTAACGCTTTGCATTTTTCGCTTGCTAATTGCCAATTATAACTCATTTCATGCTTCTCTGAACGTCTTCCCATATTAATTGTAATTTCACCTTCAGGCATTCCTTGTAGCTACACAAGATACTCAAATTTTAGTGTGAATACCAATATCCGCGAAAAAGAAATTTTCCAAATCAACAACATGAAAACCAAGCGTGTTGTATATATGCGTTTTTATTTTTCTTGCATTTTGTTTTATTTTGATCCTAGACCTCAATCTTGAGGTCTGGAATCGAAGTAGGGGTTAGCATATAAAAGATCCTTCACTACTCAAAGGCAGACAGTGCAGCGTACATTTTAAATTTGCAGCCATCCATCGGGAATATGTGGCGTCTCAAATATTTGTGAAAAATTCTGAAAAGACGTTATACAAATAAGAATCTTAATCATTTCTTAAGTTGTACAGTCCTACGTTTAACGTCCATATAGAGTTCAGCTCTCCGGGTCACCAAACTGTATTTGTATTGATTCCGATTCTACCATGTAAGGTGGTAAATTCTACAACAGAATAACCTCAACTCTGGCTATTAAAGATATAGACACGTTTTTATCCGAATTATATTTTCACCCTCCAAATCCATGCAATGTTTCTACCCCAAACATTTCAGTTCACCTTTAATGAAAGGAATTAAGCATGTTTTTTTTTTTATACAGCATGTAGTTGAAATGATGTCTCCTAATTATTAGCTAAAGAATACTAAGCTTTGTGTCCTTTCATTTTTTTTAAATAAAAATTAACAAGATGGATGATTTCTTAATGATTCTTTAAAACTTTTAAACGGTATACATGCATTTGCCTCGAAAAGATTACACATACAGTGTAAGTCCAGAATTGAATTAAGTAATTTTTAGAGACGAAAGATAATATTTTACGAAACCAATTATCAACTCGCTAACATTGTACTTAACAATTTATCAACTCCATTTAGCATGATTAGAAATAAAAATTTGACCCTGGTTATCGTACCAATTTGCTTTTAAAGCCATTTTTCCTTTCATTATACTTTTAATCAATTCCTAATGACAAATTGGAAACGCCCTTAAATCGATACCTGAAAATAAGCATGAATCATGCATCAACTTCGAAAAACCCAAGTTCCTGGAAACCATCACGTTTACAATATAGCAAAAAAGGACTAACCAATATCACCAAAAAGCTGCTGTATAAAGTACATGTACAGAACATTTTTAAAGAAGCTTAAAATAATATCAAAACATACTTTGTTTATGTCCATTTTAGAACACAAAGCAAAGGTTCTTCACAGTAATGATGTAGATTTGTTCAGAGAATTGTTTTATTTCGAGTTAATTTAATTTTCTGCACCATAATTATGAACGGATACTTTCTGTTCTCTTTTACCCTTTTCATTCCACACACTTCAAAAAAAATTATCTTCATTTGTTAATCTTACTACATACATCCATACTTATATTTATATTCATAAAAAAAATCAATGCGCATTAAAATCAATTATTCTTTTTCATTCAATTACTTCATATAATTTGATTTTGATTAACGGTTGAATTATCAGCCGATATGTTAAGTATAGAGTATATGTGTGTTTCATATATTTTGCTAGTATGTATAATTGCTTTCTGCTTATCTCACACTTCGAATTTTAACGACCTCCTGACGCCTACCTGAACTTGAAATATCATAATTAGACGTTCCTTTTTTCTACTGATATTGCTAAAACAGTTTTCTAGCAATTCATCATGTTACGAACACAGGTTCCTTTATGACATTAACAATGGTCGTGGGATTTCTGTTATACAAATTACAGATGTTTGTTATCACAGCAATCTGATTATATTCAAACTGCTGGTACATAAATAAACAAAAAACTACATTTCCTACCCACTGTTAGAAATTGTGGGGTATAGAATGAGCATTGTGGAAAATAACCAAACATTTATGACTGAGTAAAATTGCAATAAAATGGTTAGAAGTTATTTTATAGCGTTAGAATTTCAAACCACGGACAAACCGATAAAGAAAAAATAGTGATACACCTCTATACATATCAAAGATACATCACTTGATGATGATCAATGATATATCAGTTTTGATAACTCTATTTACAACAGAAAATTTACGGAACTACGAGGGACAATTCCACTTCTGTATGGACAGAGCCAGGAGAAAACACGTGCTCCTGCACATCGATCCCGAAGTCAAAACAGAATCTGTGTAAAAACTTGCAGCTGGGATTATGATGTGTGCATGATCTGTCGTGATTCTGAAGTAAAAAAGTGACCTAATCAGTGGAATTTTTCTTTTATTATTGAGGAATATTACAATATACAGGTAAGAATGATCCTTGAAATACTTTTATGTATATTTTTTGAGGAATTGTTTTTTATTTAGAGAAGATTATAGACCTGCTGAAAATATTTTACTTATAATGAAAACAAGAAATAGTAAGCTTTAACAAAAATTAGGGGGGAAATTTGCGTTATTATTTATTCTTGCAGTGTAAGCATTATAAAGCCGACTTGAATTTTCTTGAAATTGTCTGCATATATGATCATCAAAGGAAGGCATGTACAATGTAACTGCTATCGAATAAACATCAAATTAAGCACCAATAAAACGTGCTTTCATTTCACGTATTTTTCAGATTGAAAACAACAAAACACTGATATTCTGATTAAAGGGTATGACGCAAAAATTGCAAAGGAATGAAAATCTACGTTATTTTTACTTTCTCTTAATCTCCTTAAGCATAGCCAAAATAATGTTTCCTTCATCAACTACGAATGGAGATGGAGAAATGAGAATTTTACTTAGATTTGGGTTTGCAGTACCACAAAAACTGTGATTTTTCAATACATGGCAGTGAAAAATTTAAATATATTTTGTTTTTGAATTTAAAGTGTCTAATGAATCTGAAGTCAGATAATACAAACAAAAAATAGATGCCTAGATAGGTTAACATTATTGCAAATAAAATAAATCAAATATTAAGAAAATCTAAACCAATCATAATGTCTTGAAAGCTTTATAAAATGGTTATTCGTATATGCAAATTAACCATAACCACTTAAGAAACATGGAATTCCTTGAGGTAAATATTTTAGTGTTTCTACAGATCTACATGTATGGTCTTGTGCTGTGAAGAAATAAAGGCTTAAATGATGCAAGATTAGCAAAAAATTTGCTTTTTAGGTATGATATTAGGTTTTGACATACCATTGCATAGAAAAGTATTACAAACGTTTTCAATGTTCATGTAAATTATAATATAAACGTTTGAAATGTATATGTAAAAACGAACATTTTTAACGAGCATTTTCAATGGACAACTACATAGCTACACAAAAAGCGATGGTACTCATCCACTATATACAGACCTAAGGAAGTACTCTAAGATTATAAATACAGCCCTCTCTCTGGTTATAGTAAAATCCTTTCATAGAACATGCATAAATGAAAAATAAAGGGTAGGGAAAATGGTATTTTATTGTCAATATCGCCTTTCACATAAAAGAATATTTCCTGTTTTACAACCCCATCGCTACTCGCGGCGTCAGATTAACATTGAATAGTCAATGAAGAATGTGAAATACATGGCTTTTGTATGTCGTGTGACGAGTGATGTTTTCCAGAAGTGCTCATTGTGTGAATTATTCACTCTGCCGAAAGCTTTATTCAAATATCATTGCTTATACTCGTGAACTTCCTCTTAAAATGCCACATGTTAATTTTATATTACTCACGATTCTCCTAAAGAAGAAGGCAGAGTGTATATATAAAATTAAAGACGAAATAAAATTTATATATATTGTATTTTACTTTTGATTTTACAGTTTAAAACCTTTAATCTTTAAAACAAAAACATTCAAAATCTCATAAGTATATCGTACTGAGTACTCGTTATTTAAACCGAATTAATTGTAAAATGGAAATTCCTTTCAAAATATTCATGCATTCAAGAAACATATTATTTACAATACACAATAGATATTTCAATTTATATGTCGACACGATATATCCCAGTGAGCTTGAAATAAATTAGTCTGACACATCTGTTTCATATTTGGATATTTTAAAAGAAAAAGACGTTAATGGTAATCTAACTACAAAGCTTTTTGATAATTTTTATGACTACGTTTCAATCGCCAACTTACCTTCCCTATCCAGCACATATATCATCTGCTTATAGGGTTTATATCTCTCTTCGGTAAGCAAAAGCATGTTCTACCTTCGAACAATTTCTAAAACGAGGTGAAGTATTTACAAACAAGTTGATGAAACAAGAATATTTACATTTCTCGATTAAAGTCATCAAATCGTAAATTCTATGGTCGATACAATGACTTTGTCAACAAATATAATCTATCATGAAGTTAAATGGTGACTGACGTTTTTCATACTTATTATAATTTTAGACCTTTCTTTACACATCGGATATTATGTTTGTTATTTCCCGATCATGACAAGGAGCACACGGCGGATGTGACCGATCGGCCGGGGATACTCACTCTTCCATAGCACACGACCCACCTCTGATATCTTAGAAGTCAGTGTTTGCTTTTCTCCTGATTTGTTTGATTGGACTGTAGAGCTTGAATACTCTTCGTTATCTCCAAATATTTCATGTATGGCATTTATTGGTTCTGTGAACCAATTCCCCAAATATCGTCTGGATGCCATTCAAGACGTACTCTCTTGCGTTTCGTACTAATTACAATGTGAGCAAAAGCGTTATTATGAATCCCTCTGTCAAGTAATTTTTTTTATTAAAAACTTTTTACATTCAGGCTAGATATATATTATTGAATGATTTGTTTATAAACTTACAAAGGACTACACATGTTTTATCACGATTTTATGCATAGAAATAATAGTATTGATCAGAAAGATGGAATACTCTGTAATGAGATAAAGTATTAAAAAACAATGATGTGAGAAATGACGTCACTGGGCTGCAAATTTAAACGTAATCGGCAATAAGGGTTTTTGAACCGTAAAGGATCTTTCTAGTGTCAGCACCTACTGTGATACGGAGTATCGGTTTAATGTTTAATGTGAACCACCAACGAGATAGGTATAGTAATAGCAAATTCGAACAAGGTCATTACAACGACAACAAAAGTTATGAAAGGCTGACTACACTCGCGCTTAAAATCTCTGTAATATCAATTTATCAGTCGGTAGCCTATATTGGTTCAAAAATTACTATTATTTGTTGAATATGTAAGAAGATGTAAACTCCATATGTAGGTGATAGTAAAATGTTACTACAAAATAAGGAAAGTGATGATGAAAAACTGAAGCTATAATGTCCTTGCTTTAGCTAAATAAAACATCAAAATATGAAACAGTGTCAGACTCAGTTGTGTCTTTGATTTTGAGTTCACTAGATATATTGATTAGCTGGTATAAGTAATTGTTGTTCATAACTACGTTAACTATGTTAATCTAAATATCAATATGAAGGCCACAGCAAGAATTATTTTTCTCTTGAAGAAATTTGAATAAATTTTGCATCATATAAAAATAAAAATACAGGAGTCTATAAAGGAGTCAAATAAGTGCCTATGAAAAAGGTGAAGACAACAAACAGAGATAATTTTTTTGTAAATATCTACAAACAATACAAATATGTGAAAAGTGCTAATAGTACGAAAGAAGGGAAATTCGAGAGGTGGGATCAGGTGGCAAGGGAGGAGTGAGTATCTTCTGTTAACAGGTCAAACTAATTGTGAACCTCACGAATTGTTCAGAGAGATGGAACATTGCGAATTATAATTCTTAAATAAAGATCTAAAAGTTGGTGTGAAAAATACTAAATACGATAGGTTCAATATATTATCAAAGTCGAATTTTCACCAGATTGTTGAAAGACTTGTCGAAAGACTTGGCCTTAAAAGATTAGAAAAATTCTATCAAACAAAACATTAGTATTTTTTCCGTTTCAACTTCAGAGAGATGAATGGTAGTCTAACAACCAAGCCCTAATGATAAACTTGATGGCTTTAAATTTTCAATCGTCAACTTTTGCAGCAATATACTGTATAGGGGATTAATTTCACGGGTTGTAATTTTCACGTTTTTCTTTCATCTGACACGATCGCGGTTTCTTTAATTCGCGGAATTGATATAAAATAAAAGTTACCTTACTTGTCTATATCCCGTTTATCTACATGTAAACGACATCAACAGGGTAGGTTAATATAAACTTGTTAGATTTAATAAATAATTGACGATTAATTAAAACAAGTGCATTTATAAAACGTCCTTGACTTTAAACGTCTATTGACTTTCCTCTATGCAAATTACGATGAGTGCTTGTACACCCCTAGATCTGCAATACAACGTTAACGCGGCGAAAAAACACTGGGCGGTAATAAATGTGTTAATGTAGGTCATCGAAATAATATCCTTCCAAAATCTTCAGTAAGTTCGATAGTTATTTGAATGTTTTCAAAACGTCGATAAAAATTAATATGCGTGTTAATGCAGGTACAAGTAACTAATACATTTGGTAACATTAGCTACGCACGGGTAATCAAAACCACGGCCCAACGGTTTTGATTGACGAAACATGTAGCGTTGGCTATTAAAACAGCTTTTTAACAAATACAGGTTATTATCTGCTAATTAGAATTAAAGTAAAGCGTGATGAATGACAAGTACTACTCGTAATTACATGTACTGCAATGACCATGTACTGCACGTACATGTATATAAACCTATCGTTGTTTATTCTCAAATTTCCAAATAAAACATGGAAAGTATTGAAATTTATTCATCTTTTCTTAAATTCACGGATTTATGAACACCTTGAATATAGCGAATACAAACACCGCGAGTTATTTTCCCCCTATACAGTACCTTTATCACCTGCACACGGAGTTTATTTGTTTCAGTTGATTCGATATGCAAGAGCATGCTCTAAGTATTTACTAAAACGAGGTATCTTATTGACAAACACGTTGACAAAACAAGAACATCAGCAGTCTCGTTTAAAGTCATCCTTTTCTAAGTTCTTTGGTCGATATAATAACCAGCAATAATGTCAGCAAATACAATTTATTATTGAGTCAAATTCTGACAAACGTTTTTCATACTAATTGTTAGTCCATTATTTACACACTGAAATGATGACGGATTTTCTTTTATTTCTCGATTATGACAAGGAGCACACGGCGGGTGTGACCGATCGGCAGGGAATGCTCACTCATCCATAGTACCTGATCCCACCTCTGATGTTTCGGAGGTCCGTGTTTGCTCTGCTCCTATTTTGTATTGTTTATTGGACTTTTGATATTGTATAGTGTTCGTTTTCTCCATATATTTCATTGAACATTATTATAGAATCAGAATGTTTTAACAAAGCAATTCTCTAGATGGCCAATCAAAATAGGACAATTTACTATTCACAGGAGTAGCCAACGATTTCAAAAGCCTGCATATCAATTAATAATCTAATTATCATGATATCTGTCAACTTCTGCACATTAATCTTTCGATTTGATAAAAAGGTATATGTTTAATTTTCTTTGTAAGGTTAGTTACATAATTGACAATTATCAATAATCGATAAATAATTTTAAAGGTTAATCTAGCTTCTCTGTCTAAAAATAATATATACAAAGCAGTGGAGGTTTTGTTCTGCCTTTCAACATTGATGAACAAATAAAACACACTTTTAATGTTTCTTTGAAGGACAAATTTAGTATAGTTTCAAAACATTTTCTAAGCCTTGCTAAAATAAAAGCCAAAAGCTATATTGTTTTATAGATTCAACGCATGCAAAACCGTTTATGGTTCTTCTCCCTCTATTGAAACTTAATCCAATGAGGAAGTTTACGTTATATGCTTATTTTTGTCTTTAGTGATTTCTTTTGTACCAAAACGCCATGACCTATAAAGAATTTCAAACCTGAAACTAAAGAGTGAATTAATACCACTGTAATCGAAAAGGGAGTAGCAGTCACTTTCAGAAATAAATGCATTTTTCTTAAAATAGCATGTAGGACAAACGGAATAAGCATACATCATGGCATGTTATTTGATTACATAAAATGAAGGTAATTATCGGAAACAATTTACCTGCAGCAGTCATTAAATGACGTCAGAGGCAATAGTACGTCACACAACCTTCCAGTTCCTCATATAAAGTTACATCTTTCCACAGCAGTCAATCATTACACTTATCAGGTGTCCAAAATCAGTAAGCCATGTGAATATTCTTAGAGAGCATTATGTGATGAGATTAATATATTTATAATTATATAGCTTTTATTGTTACTAATGTCTCAATTATTGTACTAGAACCATGCATTGTGTTGATATGATTGATTGTATGTTGTTTAACGTCCTTCTAGAGAATTTTTCACTCATAATGAGAAACCACCAGTTGCTGATGGAGAGCTACAAATTTTGTCTTATACTCTGCACTTAGGGCCATTGAGCAGTGATGATTTTTTAGTGCTAGCATCTTCTGCGACACGCACGGCACCTAGGTTTATTCGGTCTTTTTCGATGGACCGGTCTCCACGTCCCACAGTGGGATTCAAACTATTAGTGTTAATAAACATGGCATTTGTTTGTATTCTATTATACGTTCTCCAATTCATGTTCAAATCCCACTGTGGGATGTGGAGACCGGTCCTTCGGATGAGACCGTATATACCGAGGTACCGTGTCACAGCAGGTGCTGGCACGGAAAAAAAATCCTCCCTGCTCAATGGCCCTGAGACCCGAGTATAGGACAAAATTTGCAGCTCTGTTGCGTCTCCATATGAGTGAAAAATTCTCGAGAGGGACGTTAAACAATATACAATCAATCAATCCAATTTATTTTGATCTACATTATCAATAAATTTTCACAAACTGCCTTTCAATATTAAAATTATAAACTATAAAATAAATACATTTACAGGTGAGCTAATGTGTAAAGTGCTGTTTGGAAAGCTTACATGTCTGAAGTAGCTCTTCATGTTTCCTAGCCTGGGTCTACATGGCGGCCCGTCCTCCAGTGATGGCATGAACACAATATCACGGTACAGACGGAAGGATAGTGCCATAAGGGTAAGACCTCTCTCTCTCTCTCTCTCTCTCTCTCTCTCTCTCTCTCTCTCTCTCTCTCTCTCTCTCTCTCTCTCTCTCTCTCTCTCTGGTATCAAAGAACGTTTTATTACCATCGCCACAAAAACAGACTGTGCATGGTTTAGAAAAAAACTAAAACTTATTGCTACCTTTTGCCTCGGAAGAACATTTATGCATATGAGAGTATAAATTTTTTTGGAAACAATACTAACGGTATCCGTGCTCTCTGGTACTATACTATAATAATTAAAGGGTAAATGAGTACAAATATTAAACATGATTCTAAGAAAGTTAAATTTTTTCAACTTTCCCACAGAAATATTTGCTGATAATTATCCCAGTAGATACACGTAAAAAGCTGGCTTTCTAATTTCTTTGAATCTAACAAATAATGCAGATAAAAGAACAATATTCCATGTAATGAGACATATATTCTTCATTGTAATTCCATATGAAAGAATAAGAATGCAGATTAAAGCAATTCTGAAGATTGAACCATGTAGTCATTCAAAAGGAGATGTTCTATACTATAAGCTTTAACATTCGCCGTTCTGTCTCAGCGATATAAATTCTCTATAAATAGAGAAGCAACCAGCCTGAAATATTGTATTGAAATGGGAAATGAGCATTTTGCTGCCTCCATTTCTTATGTGTTCCAGGATACTACATTGTAACGCAGAATAAATTAGACTCATATCTAAAATCTATCTATAATGTTTTAAGTACATTTGCTGAATTAGTGAGATAATTGTCTTTATTTAGAAAATAACATATAAATAACTAGTGAAAAGTAGAAGTGTCATCCTAACAAAGTCTTGAAGTCTTGTCGTAAAGTTTTTTTTTTAAGTCCAGTATTGTACAAAAGTATATTCGAGAAGTGATGTTAATCAGATATCAATATTAGAATGTACGAGGAAGTTCTTTATCCAAATCAACAACATCAAAACATACAACTTTTCAACACTTTATACAACCAATCCCCATGATTGATTCATATGTTCAGGCATTTTGACATCATAGACAGTCCCTTTTTCCATACAATTGGAAATTTTAAATCAACTAATCTTGTCATTTGTCATTTGACAAAATATTTGTTAAAAAATTATTTGGATTGAACACATTCGTTCTCCAAATTGAAATAATAAAGATGCTTGCCTATCCAGTTGATAATATCTATGTAGTTTTTGGAGATCAAGTCTTAAAACTTTCAGAGTATTCATATTAAGCATATTTATGCAAAAAAAGAAAACACTTGCTGTGGTATTCAACTCCACATTAAGATATATCGACAACGTATTGTCAATTCCATTCATATTTCGACTCGATAAATAGCTAAGTTAATCGGGAAAAAATACTTTAAAGATACTACAGAGCCTGGCATATCTGTTTTGTACTGTATTTCATATTTGTATATTTTACAAGAAAAGGACGTTAATTGTAAAATAGAGAAATGGACGATACATGTAGAACAGTCATCACATTCATCACTTAACAAGAAAATTTGATAATAAAAGCGGCGAATTTACCTATCGTCATCTTCTCTTTCTTATGGAATACTATACTGTAGTTTCATAAATTTTCGTTGGCATCAATTGTCGTGGATTCTGAAAACGGACGTTTTCGAGGATACGTTATTTCATGGACAAAAGCACTGCCTATACAAATGAATAACAAATTTCTTAATTCAGTGAACATTGAATTTCGTGGATCTGCTCAACAACGAAATCCACAAAAATTGGTGCTCAACGAATATTGATGAAACAACAGTATATATATATATATATATATATATATATATATATATATATATATATATATATATATATATATATATATATATATATATATATATATATTTTCTCCTGCATAAAGCGTTTTTGACTCTTAGTTGATTCGATTCACAAGAGCCTACACTCTACGGACAAATAAATTCTAATATGAGGCAATCTATTGACAAACAATTTGATGAAACAATGATGTCATCAGTCTTGTTTGAATACCACATTTGGCAAATTCTATGGTCGCTAAAACGACCTTGTTAGCTAGTACAATCTATCACGTAATAGAATGCTGACTGATGTATTTCGAACGAATTTTTTAGGCCATTTTCTTTACACACGGAATTATCCGTTTGCCCAATTATGATGAAACACATATTTGGATATGTGCGGTCGAGAGGTGGGATGTTTACTTCGTCTTTGTGCCTGATCTCAGTTCTGGTGTTTTTAGGGGTCATTGTTTGCTCTGTTTCCTATTTGTAATGTTGAATAGGACTTTCGAAATTGATTACTGTTCGCTATCTCCAAATTTTATTGAGAAGCACCGATTAAGTTAAAGATTTCATAAGTTGTATAGAAAGTAAACTAACTTGAGGAAATGTGTTATAAACTGCTTGTCAACGAAAGATTTCAGGAAAACAATTATAGTTTGTGATTTCTCTCGGAAGATGTCGTTGAAGTCGGAAGATGTCGTTGAAGTCAGTCCGTAAGAGTGAATAATTTTTTCAGAGGTCCTTTGAGTACGTGTGGACCTACTGACCCTTCACTTCAAAGATGACCAGAACAAAAAAATAAATATATAATTTCTTGTTTTCAAAGCATGCAATACATGAAGAAGAATGCACCAATACTTATATTCAAGTAATTAGGTAAATGCAATCACAAACCTTTGAGATAGCCTAAACCAAGAAACTCTTGATATCTAAGTTCATCAAGTGCAATTGTACAAATAATTACATATATTCAATAAAACAAACACCAGTTAAACATGTTCTCTCTCTGCTAATATCAACCTTAAGAAGCCAATAGAATAATTGTTGTTTTTTTAACAGATCTGTTTTCTGTTTTATTTTAACTGTTAATCTACGTGACAGCACCCAGTATCTTGTTACGAGCATTTCCTGGTCCAGGGAGATTAGGCCCGGACCTCTAGCCCTAGTAACGAGGGCGATGTTTTATTTGATAAGGCAAACGGTAATAATATTTGTTCTTTGTCGTACAGAGGGATTATAAGATTATGCTGCATTATCAGTTCAGACTTCTGTTCGATAGATGGTCGATGGAATTTTTTTTTTTGCTTTAGCACTATGGATTGACGCAGGGAAATGAAGAGTCCCCATCTTCATCATAAAAAATTAGAATTGTCACTTTTTCTCACCTCGGCAGTCAGCATATTAGATTTTATATAAGGGAAGTGTAATTCTGCTAATCTTTAAAAAATCTTGACCGACAGATTTGTCACCTGTTCTAATTCTGTTGTAATATGAACTTTAAGGGTCTTTCACATACATTGTATCTCATCATGAAAATCTTGAATTATTTAATTTGCAAAAAGGACTTTAAAATTGGTTATTTTTTTTCCATGATAAAATATTCAATATGTCTAATACTGTTCAACTTTGCTTTAATAGCCATTGTCCACAAGTACTGAAAATAACAAACTCATTTATTAAAAAATGTATTACATCTAGAAATGACTGCATAACATATTTATTTTACAAATGATGTACAATTTATCTATGATTATGTATAGCCTTAATTCTATACCAGATTACTATTTATATATAATGAACAATTGATGATGTGCCTTTGCCAATTATTGTAATTGTGTTTGTGCCAATAAATATCTGTATTTGTATTTGTATTGTTATTAAACACTTAATGACAATTTTGCTTGGTAACACATCTTGTATATTTTATCATCCAGGATTGTTTAACTCCAAGGATAGATATGAAAAATGAAATCGTTTTGAAATTTCACTGGTGTTGATCAATCAAATAAATTTAATATGCGTTGAAAATTTTTAAGCTGACACTTTACGCAGAATATTGCAGTGCATTCCAATAAATTCGATGACACTATAAAAAGATTGAAAGCAAAAAACATGTCTTAATTTATGTTATTTAAAGTCAATAAGAGGATCTATATAGAGGCTAAATATAAAAATATACATATATCTGTCAAACAGGAAAAGAAAACAATCAAATTAAATTTTTTTTTTTTTAGTTTGAAAATGTTCAACATTTCATCAAGAAGACTATCATTTACATTTGCAGATATGTAAAATGTTTATTTTTGTATCAATTGAAATTGTTTCGAAGAGGGAAAGTCATGCAGGATATGATTTTTTTTTTTTAAAGTAACACATTCTACCTTTAGACTCTAGTTGCTGAAACACTGGTGCTTGCAAAGACTCACGGATACGTAGAAAAAATAGAAAACGAGCTAGAAGAGGAAATATTGCAGGAGGAAAAGTACCTCCCTAAAGAGGACTTCGTGAGGTAAGATTTTGACTAGTTCCTCCCTAAAGAGGACTTCGTGAGGTAAGATTTAGACTAGTTCCTCCCCGTCCATCAATACATGGACGAGGTTTGCAAGTTGTACCGCGGCGAATGTAATCGATGCCTTAATCAGCCGAGAGCGTGAAAAAGTTTCCAAAGAAAGTTGGACAGTGATAAATTACTGCTTTTGTTAGAAAAAATAATCACGACAACTTCACGTTATTTTTTCATGGCAAAGGAGGCTGTATTTCCTTTCATTGTATATTGAGGCTACTTTTATGGTCTAAATCTAAGATACCAACAGAGAGGAAAAGAATTATTTTATATGATCCTATTGATTTCTAGGCTCAGTCGTGACATCCTCCAAAATGTAAACAATTTAACACAGCAAATGACTGAAGTTGTCTGTTAATTTAATATCATGCTCGCGGATTACAGCACATTTTCTGCAGATTTCGAATTCGCTCCATTCGCCAACGCTCCACTGAAGCCATTTGTGTTGTACTAATGGCAAATGTATATTGATTTGTCACTTACTCCAGTGCGTACAATTACTTTAATAGTGCTGCATCTCAGTGCCCACTAAACAAATGATGCAATCGTGTAATCCACTAGATCTCCTTCCAATGAATGGGACATGCTCATAAAATACATATCAGGCTACAGAACATATTGGTATTTAATTCCATTTATGTTCCCTTGAAACCTTTCATTCATTTTTCTTGACCTGAAAACAATGAAAGCGAAATTACACCAAAGGAAGGGTTTTAAAAAGATTATGTTTATAAACTAATATTTAAAGATTTTTTTCCTTATCCAGAAATAGGGATCAGGCATGTTCATCTTAACAAATTGAAGAGTCATCGCAATTAATTTGAAGGTTCCAAATATTTTCCCTAAATTTGATTATACCTCAAAACAAATACATGTATCCTGATATTAATTTTTCTGTGCCTTTTTCCAAAAGATTTGAAATTATGGAAATGTGCAACATAGAAGGCCATGTCCTGATTAAGAAAGTAAAGTGTGAATATTTTTTTCATGTATTCAGTGTCATACTTGAGTAAGATTTTTATTATTTAAAAAAACATATCTTTGCCAATTAAAAAAGTATGTAAACTGAAATAGATAGATAATGAACAAAATGAAAGTATATGATTTTTTATGATTTACATTTGAATTTCTTTTCAATAATGAAACGATTTGTCGTGTGTTATGGTAAAAAAAATATTAGATAAAATTCTTGACCTATTGGGGGTAGTTTAAAAGAGGAAATGCTGGGAAATTGTGTGTGCAACTGTTAAATGAACTATTTCATAATTTTGAAAACTTCGACACAAGATACGTACGAATGTAAGAGATAATGGATTATCCACTGAACACATAAATATATCAGGACAAGATAGAGAAATCTACGTATATTCTCTATTTTGTATCTTAAACTTTTACAATATAAGTCAGATGGAAAAATAAAAAGTAACTAACCCATTGTAATTTCTCTATTCTTGGAAGAGAAAATACCCTTCAGTATTTAGATTCTACTTCACCTTGATATTGCAATCTTTGCGATGATATAATTACTAAATGCTTTATCTTTGATTAAATTGACGGTTTCATAATAATAGATGACAGAGAAAAAGATGCATGCAATTTTCAATTTTTCCCTCGCCTTCCCAAGAAAGATTGGGTATATTTTTGTTATCGTGGACTGTCTGACCGTCCAGCCTTCTGACAAATTATCTTCTCAAAATTCTATGATAATTTTAAGTGCTCACATACTTTTTTTTGGAATTTGATAGTTGGTGTTCTAGAGATATGCAATAAGATTTTCAAAATGTTAATCCTAAGGCCAACTGAGGTTCTAAAAACGACGGTGTTTTCCAGGAAACTTTTCTTCCAAAAACTCAATGAACATGTTAAGCATTTTCTTTAAGTCATTTCATCGAAGTTGAATGCGGATGATTGTGTTCTTTAGATGTGCAATCATTTCTTTTTTTTATAAATTGAAACACTTGGATTTAAAATGGGTATAAAAAGATCTTTTATCGACATATACTTTACCTTAAACTGTTTAAAAGATTGTCAATAGGATTTTGAATTTTGTTTTCACGTTTGGGTGTCAATATGGGATTGAAAATATACACAATCTTTT
The DNA here is from genome assembly GCF_032062105.1 of Saccostrea cuccullata. Taxonomy (NCBI): domain Eukaryota; kingdom Metazoa; phylum Mollusca; class Bivalvia; order Ostreida; family Ostreidae; genus Saccostrea; species Saccostrea cuccullata. The sequence continues at coordinate 300,158 of NW_026928905.1, read as the reverse complement.
CCTTCAAACTTATATTTTAGCAGTAGCCACGTTATCTTTTTGATATGATTGATGGTGTTTTAGTGATGTGCAATAGTGTATCAGAACCTTATTTTTTTTACCTTTGAAGCTAATTGGGGGTGTTATAAGCCATTTTCGTAACAAAATCTATTTCCCCTCACATGTTACGCAGTATTCATCTTTTGATTCATTTTTATTATCCTGTAGGTCTGCATTAAGATTTTCAAAATTGTCATTCTCCTTTTTTTTTTTGTGGTGGAAAATAACGCTTTTAATGTTAAATGATATTTGAATATTATGATGATGTCCTCTGGATATACGAGAGGCTTTCAATTTTTTTTTTATCCCGTGGGCAAACTGGTGGTCGAAACACCTTTTCTTACGAAACATGATCTCCAAAATTCTTGTCTTATTATTCCACCCTCTGGAATATGATTTGTGTAAATGTGCAATGAGATCTGGGATTTTGATTTTCACAAGGAAAGCCGATTGGGGGTCAAGAAAATGAATTCATTTAATAGCTATGTTTTCCAGCAACCTATCACTTCGTAAGAAGTATCCAACTCTTAGATATGACTGGTGGTGTCTGTAGATTTTTAATGCGTTTTCAAAATGTTCTATTCCAACCATTAGGCAAACATAAAAACCTTCTTTCTTAAACACTAGATCTATTGAACAGAATTTATATTAATTTACATTTTTCTTTTTCTTTTCAAAACTGCTAATGTATATATTGGGTGAAAAACTTATATAAGAGATCCATAAGACAATCGGTCATCATGTTCCATTCGATTAATGTATTTTTCCAAAAAGTTGTAATCTCGGAGGCAAAGTCTTACTTGTGGTTACATATATGTATAACTGTATCTTGACAGAGTTGATTTGATTGTTCTTCGTCCCTTTCTGATCAGGGTGCGACCAATTGTCGCTGTTCATGTAACATTTTATCTGCAGTTTGCATATATTAATACATTTTATTACAGTATTACACAATATTGTTCAAATAATTTTGCTGAAATATTTCGTCGAGCTATTGATTTATATATATTATTTTGTTTATATTGATTGCTTTTAACGGAGTGTTATTATTGTTTTGTTCATATTGCTTCGCATGTGTTGTTTTGTTCATATCGCTTTCTCAAAATTTTTCAAACTCATTTGTTGTGGGTTTTTTTTCCATTTCGTTTATATTCTTTCCTAATTTCATTTTGTTTATATTGTTTTGAAAATAGTGTGTTGTTCGTTTCGTTTAAATATTTTTTTTATTTTTTATTTTTTGGCTTACTTTGTTTTGTTTAAATTGTTTGATAAATATATATTTTCTTAACACAACTTTGTTTTGTTTATATTGATTTGTTGATAGTATATTACATGTTTTGTTTATATTGTTTGTAGGTGGAGACGGAGGGGATATTCCTTCTTTAAAAGTAAAGCTGTTTTATTAACGGTGGTTATTCTCTGTATCGTGGACTGTGCTATGGTGTTAGGGGAACTAACTCTTGATCTCTATAAAGTGAAAGGTAAGGGTTCTCAATAATCTTTTTTTTCTTAAAGAGGATTTTTTGTATTTAATAGGGATTTTGCGTTCTGTGTTACTTTATTTATTTTTTTTTTTCTGAAACTTTTGTAATGTTTTTGCTGTGTGAATTTTTCAGTTTTCATTGTTTTATCTTTTTGATATAAAAATTACATTTTAAAATTTTTCTGTCTATCCTTTAAAATGTCTTTGTAATTATATATGCAGTAAAGCACTTGTTTTTCTCTATCATTATCCTATGCGTATTTAATGCACTAGATCCATAGCATATCTTCTAAAAGTCGAGTAATGATATTAATATGAAATACTGGTTGATTTCCCAAAACTTTTCTTTATTGATGAAATCGTTGACAGCTTTAATTATACTTTAGCGGAGTTAATCTTCCATAGATCAAAGTTATTTCGCCGCATGCTTATCTTACATGTTCAGGCATTTTCGTCTTTGGCCGGGATCTATAATATTACGGATCTTTGGCTTGCAATATCAAACACCATAGCGCACCTTTTCAGGGGAGTGCAGAAGATATCGTATTAAAACTGAACTGCTGCACTCGTTTCTTCTTTGATTTAGTACATAATCTTAGAAAAACTGATTAATTACAGATCAGGGTACGCCTGCTGTGTAATTCATTGGAATTTTTTCTTAAATCTGCATATAATATTGTCTATGATTTCATGCAAAATTCATAAGGTCTGGGAAGATACTTTTTTGAAGCCGATACATCAGATGGAGAATCTATAGAAGCGATCGTGGTGACAAGTCTTTCATGTAAAATAAAAAGGAGTTACTATATCGATTTACAATTCACCTTGATTATAATCATTCTTGCAGTGACTCACTATTATGTTGAATTGCAATAATTTTATAAAATCTGATGAGTCACCGATGGTTCATGTTCTTCATGAAGACACAATCTTTAATCTTTTTATATCAATTCATTAATTTATTTCTTTTATGTAAATGCGCATTCCTTAGTGGCACCCCCTCTTCCCATTTTGTGATTCCATGGGTCTGTGTTTGCCCAGCTTTTAAATTTGTACTGTTTTACTGAATTTTGAGCATGATCATTGTTCACATTTCCGTGTATCAGTTATTCTTCTGATTCACTCTACAATCTGAAAAAATAGCTTTAATGTGCATTGTTTCATTACTGAATAATAATTTATATAATTTGATAGAGTATACGTTTGCCTGCAAATTCTTCCAAGTACTTTTGAACGTACATAATGTACTCAGTACCTGTATTGAAAAGATGTGTTAAAAAATTAATGGATTTCCATTCTATAAAACAGTTACATTAGAAGACAACGAAGAATTTACGAACAGTGCTATGATGTTTCTCCTGAAAATCAAGCAACGGATTCCGGAAGCTTTGGGTGATAAAGAATATGACCAAGTATTTGATATGATATCAACAGCGGAAATAAAATGGAATTTGCCATCACAGAGTGAGATGAAAGACCACTATCAGCTAGTTGATGAGGCAACAATTCTGGATTTAGTGTCGTCAAGAAACCGAAGAAGTGTAGGGCTAAATAATAAAAGCACAACAAACTCAAGCCATATTGACATTCCTGAAAGGGAATATAGTATCGAAGAAAGCATTGCACATGCACTTCACCTCGCAAGCATTTCACTGTTAGGAATAATATTATTGGAGGTACGATCTATTTTCAAAGGATTTTCGTTTGAAATCTGAATCAAGAAAGTTACAATATTCACTTTTAGTATTTGAAACGTATAGTTAAATACTTACTGATATGTACATTTAGAATAGTAGAAATGTTTTAAAAGTACGTTTCTACACATTTCAGTTGCACTTATTCGAATAGGTGATATCACCTTTTTGAATTGGTGATATCATTTATTAGATTTATTTCATATATGAAAAAATATATAAATTATTTGAACACAAGCATTGTTCCCTTAACATTTTCTAATCGTTTAATATTACTAAAAGATATTTTTTTTTACCTGATTGTTAATTATATAGATCGCGGATTATTACAAGATTGTAAATAATAAAAAGATAAAATTAATTGATTTTGCTCAGGTGAAAACTAACTTTAGGAATTATAGTCGCAGAATTTTAATATTGTATTTGAGAAGTTTATATATTGAAAAAAAAAAATAAAGAAGTGAACGTATAGCATACTGCTTTTACATAATTATATAGCCAAGATATGTTACACTACAGACTTGTAGTTACTCTTTAATTATTCCTTATAAAATTGGTTAAGTTATTTTCGAAGAATGTGAAAAATATGAGAAAATTTTGAGAAATAATTATCGTATTGGACAATTAATTTATAAAAGGGACTCGTTTAAAATTCCATCTTCATCTTCCTCAACTGATCAATATTTACCTATTTTTAAATAACAGCAATTGAGCCCCAAATAACTTATTGACCAGGTTCTGTGGAGTTATTTTTTGAACTGGTTTCATTGTGCCAGTAATAAACAATAACACATTGTTTTCCGGTTTAAGATTTTCCCCTTATCTGAGCCGTGATGGTTTCCTGCTTCAGCAGCGACCTCGTTTTAGCGTGTCCTTTACAAACAATAAATGTGACTAATAGCCATGATTTGCTTCTTTGAACTGTTGTTTATTCATCTGTGATAACAGAAACATTTGACTAAAATACCCAACTATTACTGTTAGTACTTTTATTTGTTATTACTTGTTTGTTTTTATTTTGCAGACTTTGTTAAAGGCCATTTGTGCAGGGAGACCATTTTTCCACAGAAAACTTGAGGTATATGTAAAAAGATTTCTTAAACAATTTTTACAAACTACAGTCTCCATTTCACGAAATTTATTTGTTTTGCAATTTATTTTACGATGATTACCTATAAGAGTTTGCCTGCTGCCTTCAATCTAATCAGACGTTGTCAGTACTAAAAATGACAGCGACGTATGAAGGTCTTTGTAAAGCTTGGCGTTCAGACATACTAATCAAGTAACACTGATAAAAAAATAAGAATTTTAATGGAGGACTTGTGGTGGGCTTTTATGTTGTAAGTATATTAGGCCTACAAGCTCAAGCTTGCGATTTTCATTGATCTTTCACGTTTCCTCTAATTTAGTGCATAAGTTTCCTTTGTCAGCCGAGAGGACTGCGGCTTGTGAAAAAAATGTTTAAATTTTCGTTATGAAATGCGAATCTTGTAAAAAAAAATCTTGGATGGTAAACTAAGATTCACCTTTCTTCATTCAAGTCGTCCTTGAGGATTCAAAGAAGAAAGACAGACAAGTCTGGAATAGCAATCAGAATAAAGAAAATTATTTGAAAGAAGATAAAGTGTTATTAGATTGGTTGCATCCATTTTGGTTTGGAACTGTAAATAATTCAATTCTTATGTCAGGAACTAATAAGCCCCGTCTTTTTTTTCATTGTACATAAATGATTCTTGATTTTCAGACATGTACATTATGCATTATTGTAATATACACGTACTGGGATATCATTTCAATTCATGGGGCAATTTTTATGGATTGTCTTATTTTACAGGTTCGTGGGGACTTAAATTCGTGTTTTCTAATACAGTATATCTATGAAAGGGAATATGAATTTATAACCAAAATTTATCAATTCGTGGAAGATTTTAATTTGGATGAGAGGTATACTCATAAATTCCACTAAAACTGGGTCACTACGAAAACTTATTATTCCATGACATTTTACAATTGCAAATTATGTAATTTTACGTAATTTGTATATCATAAGCTTTTTAATGCAGATATTAATTAATGGTAAACGTTGAAAGTTTCAACAACACAACCTTAAATGCCTTTCAAATGGGGTGGAAACTGTAAAATACATATTTACAATGAATATAAAACGCATGCCATAGAATGCCAAAGTATGATAGATGCAGGCTAAACATGCAAAGCAAATCTTTACCAGTATTGTTATTACATCCACAATATTTTCTTCATTCGTCAAGTTAAGAGTAGGAAGCAAATGTAGTTTAAGACATTTGTACTGACAGCAAGATATAGATTATTTATAGTTGCAAGTTGAGGGTAAACTCCTCTAGATTAATTTTATCTAAAGAATTAGAGAAGGGTCATTTATCAACCAGAGGAAAGTTTTCGGAGTTTATTTTGTTCTTAAGAATGCATATGTTAGGGAAAATATCTTTTTTTTTTTAATTGTGTATGTACATTTTTGGTTTAACAGTAAAATTCTATTATTCTTTCTGTATTTCCGTACCAATTGACCTTTCAGTAATGCTTATTTTTCCCTTGGGGATCAATGGACAATTCTCTTTTTAAATCAATTATTATATACATAATAATTAATATTAGACCTGTAACTCAACTGAAAGATTACAAACTCATTTTTGTATGTTGTCCAACTACTACCTATTGTAAAACTTGTTTTAGAGAATATGCTTCTCAAGATGAAGTAACAAGGACTTAAATTGATATAATATATAAGCATTCTTATGAGGTAAATAATTTATGACTTATTTACTTGCTTTCTTACAAGTCATTTTTCTCTTTTCCATCAGTTTTGCCTACTTTTTTAGCTCACCTGAGCCGAAGGCTCAAGTGAGCTTTTCTGATCACATTTTGTCCGGCGTCCGTCTGTCTGTCCGTCTGTCTGTCTGTCTGTAAACTTTTCACATTTTCGACTTCTTCTCAAGAACCGCTGGGCCAATTTCAATAAAACTTGCCACAAAACATCCTTGGGTGAAGGGGATTTAAGTTTGTTCAAATGAAGGACCACGCCCTCATTCAAGGGGAGATAATTGGGAATTAATGAAAATTTGGTGGCATGTTTTAAAAATCTTCTTCTGAAGAACCACTGTGCCAGGAAAGATGAAACTTATGGGGCAACATCCTCAGGTAGTGTAGATTCAAGTTTGTTCAAATCATGACCCCCAGGGGTAGGGCGGGGCCAAAATGGCCGACCGAAGTTTTACATAGAAATATATGGGAAAATTCTTTCAAAATCCTCTTCTCAAGAATGACAATGCCATAATTCATCATATTTATATGGAAGCATCCTCAGGTAGTGTAGATTCAAGTTTGTTCAAATCATGACCCGGGGGTAGGGCGGGGCCAAAATGGCCGACCAAAGTTTTACATAGAAATATATGGGAAAATTCTTTATAAATCTTCTTCTAAAGAAAGACAATTCCATAATTCATCATGTTTATATGGAAGCACCCTCAGGTAGTGTAGATTCAAGTTTGTTCAAATAGTGACCCCCGGGGGTAGGGCGGGGCCAAAATGGCCGACCGAAGTTTTACATAGAAATATATAGGAAAATTCTTTAAAAATCTTCTTCTTAAGAATAGCAAAGTCATGTTTCATCATATTTATATGGAAGCACCCTCAGGTATTGTAGATTCAAATTTGTTCAAATCATGACCCCCGGGGGTAGGGCGGGGCCGAAATGGCCGACCAAAGTTTTACATAGAAATATATGGGAAAATTCTTTATAAATCTTCTTCTAAAGAAAGACAATTCCATAATTCATCATATTTATATGGAAGCAATCTCAGGTAGTGTAGATTCAAGTTTGTTCAAATAGTGACCCCCGGGGGTAGGGCGGGGCCAAAATGGCCAACCAAAGTTTTACATACAAATATATGGGAAAATTCTTTAAAAATCTTCTTCTTAAGAATAGCAAAGTCATATTTCATCATATTTATATGGAAGCATCCTCAGGTAGTGTAGATTCAAGTTTGTTCAAATCATGACCCCTGGGGGTAAGATGGGTCCAAAATGGCCGTCACTAGTTTTACATAGAAATATATGAGAAAATTCTTTTAAAATCTTCTTCTCAAGATTAGCAAAGTCATAATTCATCATTTTATATGGAAGCATCCTCAAGTAGTGTAGATTCAAGTTTGTTAAAGTCATGACCCCCAGGGGTAGGGCGGGGCCAAAATGGCCAACCAAAGTTTTACATAGAAATTTATAGGAAAATTCTTATAAAATCTTCTTCTTAAGAATAGCAAAGTAATATTTCATCATATTTATATGGAAGCATCCTCAGGTAGCGTAGATTCAAATTTGTTCAAATCATGACCCCTGGGGGTAAGGTGGGTCCAAAATGGCCGTCAATAGTTTTACATAGAAATATATGGGAAAATTCTTTTAAAATCTTTTCAAGAATAGCAAAGCCATAATTCATCATATTTATATGGAAGCATCCTCAGGTAGTGCAGATTCATGTTTGTTCAAATAGTGACCCCCGGGGGTAGGGCGGGGCCAAAATAGCCAACCAAAGTTTTACATAGAAATATATAGGAAAATTCTTATAAAATCTTCTTCTTAAGAATAGCAAAGTCATATTTCATCATATTTATGGAAGCATCCTCAGGTAGTATAGATTCAAATTTGTTCAAATCATGACCCCTGGGGGTAAGATGGGTCCAAAATGGCCGTCACTAGTTTTACATAGAAATATATGGGAAAGTTCTTTTAAAATCTTCTCAAGAATAGCAAAGCCATAATTCATCATATTTATATGGAAGCATCCTCAGGTAGTGTAGATTCAAATTGTTCAAATCATGACCCCCGGGGTAGGGCGGGACCACAATGGCCGACAAGGTTTTGCATAGAAATATATAGGAAAATTCTTTAAAGAATAGCAAATCCATGATTGGTCATGGGATTACTTTCGGATTTAAACTTTTTAATAATCAACCAATTTCTACTTTTTCTTAGCTACAGTGCTCAAGTGAGCGATGTGGCCCATGGGCCTCTTGTTTACTCAATATATCAATTATGGTACTTAAACGTTACTTACATAATTTTGAAATGAACTTTTACAAGTTATGGCTCTTTTTTTTTCCTTTCATCTGATTTTCTTTTGAAGCAATATTCTAAAATCTGTCTCATTGATGACAAACTGGAATAATATTGAAAAAAGATAACAATTAAATTTTGGGACAAAAAATTAATTAATGTTAAACAACGAAAATAAAATGTTCCGAAAATATGAAAACGCTGAGACCAAAGGGCTGTTGTAAATGAAATACCTCATAAGTACCCACAACTTGACAATTATGCATAAAATCTAAATGCTTCTTTTAACTTTATTTGGAAATAAATCCCACTAAGTTTCATTTACGTCATTATTGTTGTCAGACTCTTTCTGACTTCCCATGTCGTCTGGTTTGTCGTATGTCAAATGCCAGAAGTGTGGAGTGACTTCTTTGAAGATGAGATGGTGAAGTGATACTTGTGTGTGTTGACATTTCAGGTCTTTGATGCGTTCATAGTCATCACGTCCTTTGTGGCTGACATAATTCTATTGGTGGCGTTACCGGACTACAACACAAGAGATTTTGTTTTCATCCTGGCATTTCTGTTGCCTTGGAGAGTAATACGGGTCGTAGATAGTATGTATTCTGTTTACATCCTCAGATGTCTTCGATGCCTGATTTGATTACAATGGAATAGATTACAGCAAATAAAAAATAGAATTGCTGCTTATTACACTGCTAATTTTTTTTTCATTCTACAATAGGTTTAGTGGTGGCAGTAAAAGACCACGAACACTTTCGGTTAAAACTTGTCTATAAAAGGAAAAAGAAAATACAGACGAACTTAAGGGACATGGAAGTCAAAGCGCAGATATTTCAGGTTTGCTTTTGTATCAAAATATCACATATGAAAAGTTGAAGATAACGAACAGGATCGAATTGAAGAAAAACTACGAGAACAGAAATAACGAAGTAAACGGAGCTCAACACATCCCGGAAATGTCACTTAGAGGAGGGATCAGGTGTTTAGGGGGACTGAGCGTCCCTTTCGAACGGTCACACCCTATGTGTTGATACACAACCATATACTATATGCAGCCTAAGTTTTGTGCATCTCTGACGAGAAAAATATTTCACATACAGTAGATATTAATGGAAACCTAAGACTAGACTAGAACAATTTTTTTAAATACACTAAACTAACAATAAACTCATCTGTTTTACAGAAAAAACAATAAGAAAGGAATCTTGTAAAATATATATTTCACATTGAATGAGATAACAAGCTGTAATAACTCTTTTCTTAGAATTCCTAGAATAAAATACTTTTTTGTTTGTTATTTGAATTCAAATGCAGAAAACAACTACCATTTGCCCCTTAATCCAACGTTTTCTTTGAACCACTTCTTGAATATCATTATGATAATACCTTTTGGGCCTCTTTTAACATTTAAGATAGAGAAACTTCCTTGATTTCTGTGGAGAATTCTTGATGTCATCTATTGTCTTTTGTAATTACAGTATCAATGCAATGCACTTCGGAGATTGTGTTTGTCGGAAGGGCTGGATGAATGGAAAATTGATCAATGTGTAAAGGCAGAGCAGAAATATCAATGTAAGTAGGTTAATTATAGCCTTAATTAAGGAACAATAACAGAGGAGAAAAAATATCGATTCTCTCAGACATTTCATATCTTTTCCTCGAGTAAAACCTAAAGTGGTGACATACGACTTGAACCCTATCAATGGAAGTGTTTTAAAAAGGGTCTTGTGAAATATTTGAGCTAAATTTTATTATTTCTTTCCTTTTGACCTTTTGACCTCTCCAGGCCACCTGGATGATCATTGAACATACATCTTTTTCTGTACATGTAGGAAAAAAGAACACATATCACTTCTATGAATTTACCAACCCAACAATTTGGTGCAAATCAACCCCTTTTAATATTAAGAATACATTACTTCCAAAGTAAAAACCTTCACTTTCCACAGACGATAAGAAATTGTCAATATAGAGTGCAGTCTTCAAACCCTTCAATAGAAGCACTCACATGAACCAAATATGTGATCTGTACATTAAAGCTTCCTTACATAGTGAAGATAAGTAAAATCATACCGGTATCACTGTCTTGTGGGATGACTGAGGGTAGCTAGGGGACACAAATAGGGTACATCATTTCTCTTAATAAAGAATGGTAAGTGTGTTGTAATGTTTTCAAACCTCCAGTATGATATGTCAAATAGGTACAAAATATTTAGTGAAGATATAATTATATGTCAATGTAATATTAAATATATACATGTTATAAATACATGTATTTTAAACATTTTTCCTTAGACAAGACCAATTACTTTGTCACACCTGTTTCATATTTGGATTTTTTATTGACCATGGAAAGTGAAGGCCAGCTGACAATTACATCTGTATGACTAACGGATGACTTCATCTTTCCATGATCAGCCTTCCTTTTTATGTAGTAACATTTTGCTTTCATGTTGATAGTGTTAATGTCTCCCATTCCAAATATATTCGATTCTCAAGAGCTTGAACTGAGTACAATCAATTCCATTGCGAGGGATGCTAATCACTGATACGTTAGTGTTAGAAGGATTTTAACAACATTGTGAAAGGTCAGCATCTCGTAAATTTCATAACGTCCTTGTAAGCAATATCTTTGCCATATATTTTTGGCTAACTTATTTCAAATCAATTGTAAGGTATTTGTGTGTAATAATAAATTTGACTACGAAATGTTACATTTACTCCATTAATACAGGTGTGACTGGTCAACAGGAGGTGGGTGCATTTCCTCGGCACTTGATCTTATCTCTGAAATTTTCGTGGGTTCCGACAGGGCACAAATCTTAATGATAGTCATCATCTGAAATGATGACGACTATAAACAAGACTGTTGTGTTGATGTCCTTTTTCATCAAAGTTTTTATCAGTAGCTTGCCTTGTTTCAGAAAATATTCGAACGTTGACTATTTTCGTGCAAATCGAATCTCTGGGAGGCGTGAACGCCGTATATAGATGATAATTATGCTACATAATGCTACATAAATGAGGGAAGTTGATGATGAAAATATTATATTAACCACATTTATCATTAAGTTTTGTTATTAGATTAACTTTTACGTCTTTTACTACTGATATATCTAAATACTAGTGCTAATTGTAACGGGGACCGTTACAGATGTTCCCCAAACACTCCCCAACTCCCTTTTGGTGCCATATTCCCTGTAAGCTTCATTAAATAAGACAAACTCGATGCATTTGAGACTTTAATAACGTTTACCCAGAAGTGTACAAAGTTCATTCAAATTTTGCGTGCGCATGTGAATGCATGTGCATAATGACCATATCATCTTGTCTACACAATCTATATATTTTTATATACTAAATATTAAAGCATTTAATCCAAAAGTATTAAAAAGATACGCTCATTCAAGTGTGTTTTTGATTTTGCTCATTTCACGTGCACGCACGTGCATACATGAGCATGGTGACCATATCGTCTTGTAGATGTCCGTTACATCTATCTATGTTCTAAATCTCACCCCCTTTGGTTGAAAACCAAGGGAGTTATAGCTGTTTAAAGTTTCAGCCAATCAGATTGCAGCGCACGTACATGCACGTGTATGCATGTGCATGGTGACCATATTTTCTTGTAGTAGTCTAGTATATCTATATATGTTCCAAATCCCATCCTGTTTGGTTGAAAATCAAGGGAGTTATAGCTATTTAAAGTTTAAGCCAATCAGATTGCAGCGCACGTGCATGCACGTGTTTTCATGATAATTGCTATATATCTTGTTGTAGGATATCCTAATGCATGGCAATTTTCAAAATTTCAAAAGATTTCATCAAAAAATAAGAAAGATATTGAGACTTTAGTTTCAGCCAATCAGAGCAAAGCGCACGTGCATGCGCGTGAGATCTTGATATTTTGACTATGTCATATTGTCTATGCTTCTAATATATCCTCATATTATAAGTTTCAAAACATTTCATCAAAAATTTAAAAAGTTACGCCTATATCAATTAAATCGGTCATTTCACATGTTGCACGTGCACGCTCTTGCAAGCACGTGCGCGCAAAATGACCTTCGTTCCGCAAATCTACATAACATGTCTACTGACCCTAAAAACATTTCACCTTAGTCGGATGTATAGTTTACGAGATCATTCCCGGACAAAAAAGTACCCAGGAAGAAGAAGAAGAAGAAAAATAATAAACAATATTATCACAGATAATTCAATTTATGCCGCTATGAGAAATATATTATATTTTACACCTAAGGATAATTCTGCATATTCCTGCGCAGTCTGCAGGATATGCGCCCTTATCGCAGCGCAATTATCATAGAACCTTTCATTGCGAAATCGCACCTTATTTTGCTTGACAGAGTTATCCAATCAAAATCCTTGATTTTGTTGCGCCATTTTTGTTAGCCTGGCAGTGCATTGAAGAAAAAAACCCACCACCCACCCCTTTTTGGGGTTTTTGGTTTTATATTATTTTGCATTTTTGTCCAGATTTGTATTTTTCTAATTAACTTGTCATATGTTTCTTGATTGGCGCAATTGTTTGAACGCCCCCCAAAGATTTACTCATTTATGTTATATTTTATGCATATTTACATGTACTCTGATATGTGCACTGCATGTAAATTTCTAGTCAGTCTCGGCGCAATTGTTTGGACGCCTCCAAGGATTTACTCATTTATGTTATATTTTATGCATATTTACATGTACTCTGATATGTTCACTGCATGTAAATTTCTAGTCAGTCTTGGCGCAATTGTTTGGACGCCTCCAAGGATTTACTCATTTATGTTATATTTTATGCATATTTACATGTACTCTGATATGTTCACTACATGTAAATTTCTAGTCAGTCTCAGGGGGATCACACTTGTACCTTTCACCTGTGTACATGTAACCTGTATTGTTTAATATTAGATGATCCCCCTTAATGATTTGTTATACATTTTACTATATGTCATTGAATAAAATGACATATTCGACAAAACTGCATATCTGTGTTTGGTTGTTTTTCACTGCACTTTCAGGCTGATATTTCTCATAGGAGGCATAAATAATAATAATAATAAGAAACAGAGTAAAAACAATATGTTCCCCAACTTCGTTTGGGGAACATAATAAAATTGACGTGTTAGACTCTGTGGTATATTTTATCTCGAATTCAGGGTATACTGTAAAATCACAAATTTTCGTGGGGGGTTCATTTTTGTTGTTTTCGAGGTACGAAGAAACCCACAAATCCATGTCCACCACGAAATGTAAAATGTGACATACATAACTACCCAGCAATTCTATATCCACGAAATAAAATACCCACGAACCAAGAGTTTTTCCTCAAACCACGAAAATTTGACCCCACAAAAATATGTGATTTTACAGTATATCAAATCAACGTACATCATGCAGAGTTACTTTTAATTATTTTATTTTAATTCATTTAAATGAATTGAAGATAAAGAACAAAGATCATTCTCAAAAAAAATTGAACAATACAAAATACAAGCAAAGCCAACACACACCTCTGAAAACAGAAGTAGTATCGGGTGCCAGTTAGGAATAAGCACCTGTCGACCATTAACACCCGCCGTTTGCTATTTATAATGATTACTTAACCGGAAAAATCAGAAGAAAATTGGGGTAAAGTAATGAACTAACGATTTTTTAGATAGACAGAATTAATTTTTTTTAATTATCAGGGCTATCAATCGTCAAATTAGCATATTATAAATGTAAGAAGATATCTGTATAATAATATCTAAGCTCCTTTGTTATTGTTACAAGTCCGAAGTCAAGTCAACTGAGCTTGTTTTTTGATGGATTAAAAAATTAAACATATGGAGATAACGAACAGTATTCAAGATCAAAAGTCCAATAAACAATACAAAATACGAGCAGAGCAAAACATCAGAGGTGGGATCAGGTGCCATGGAGGAGTAAGCATCCCCTGCCGACCGCTCCGGTCACACACGCCTTATGCTCCTTGTCATGATCGGGAAATAACGAAAAAATCCGTTGTCAATTCAGTGTATAATTAATGGACTAACAAATAGTATGATAAACATCAGTCAGCATTAGACTCAATGATAAATTGTATTTGCTGACAAGGTCTTTGTATCCTCCATAGAACTTAAATGATGACTTTAAACGAGACTGCTGAAATTTTTGTTTCATCAACTTGGGTTTGTCAATAAGTGACCTCGTTTTAGAAATTGTTCATATGTAGATCAAGCTCCTGCGTATCGAATCAATTGATATATATGAACTCCGTATGCAGGTGATAAGGTAAATTGTTGCTTAAGTAAGGGAAGTTGACGATAGAAAAGTCAAACAGAAAAAAATAACAGCAGTACTGAAAGCGAAATAATGTCATTTATTTAAGTAAACGACGTTAGACAAAAATACACATAAGAGACTAGAAAAAACTTCTAAAGAAAACAAAATTCTTTGGCATCATATTCTGCAAACTGACCCCCTTAAATAATAGATGTTCAAGCATATACATCATGTGATATACTTTTTCACTGAACTATTTTCGAAATAGTCCTTAGCTTGAAGTTTAGCTTGAGTAAGGCAATCAGAAGTTGGACGGTTATTCGCTATTCGCTATTCGCCATTGGAATGGCGAACCGCAGGCTGTCTGCCGTTCGCTATTCAAATTACCGTAAATGTCCTAATAATTTTTTTTTCAAAAAACCTTAATAACACATTATAATCCGTGTTTAAGAAGAAAAGCAAAGACATCACTTAAAGAAGAAGAGTGAGGACCCCAAACCAATGCAGCTAGCCTGACCAAAATGATGAATATTTAGCTAGCCCGGTCAAAATTGGAAAAAAAAGTATGTACATAAGAGTAAATTACCCGGGGGCAGACTAACATCCTGGATCCCATATTTAGACTCATATATTTTTACAAGGGAGGAATATGGGAGAGACCTTTCAAACCTCAAAACAAATTTATATTACAAGACCGGACACCTATTTAGCTAGCCCGATCAAAATTGGAAAAAACGTAAAATACTATAATTATAAGAGTACATTGCCCGGGGGGCTGGATAAAATCCTGGATCCCATATTTAGATCTTCATATTTTTACAGGGGAGGGGTATGGGAGGGACCCTTCCACTGTCAAAAGGAAATTATTTTACAAGACCGGGAACCTATTTGGCTAGCCTATTCAAAATTGGAAAAAAAAACGTATAATGCTATAATTATAAGAGTACATTGCCCGGGGGGGGGGGGTAGGGGGGGGGCTGGATAACATCGTGGATCCCATATTTAGATCTTCATATTTTTACAGGGGAAGGGTATGGGAGGGACCCTTTCACTTTCAAAAGAAATTTATGTTACAAGACCGGGAACCTATTTAGCAAGCCCGGTCAAAATTGGGAAAAAAAACGTAAATTGCTTTAATAAGTAGAGGACATTGCCCGGGGGGCTGGATAACATCGTGGATCCCATATTTAGATCTTCATATATTTACAGGGGAGGGGTATGGGAGGGACCCTTCCACTGTTAAAAGGAATTTATGTTACAAGACCGGGAACCCATTTAGCTAGCCCGGATGAAATTGGAAAAAAGCCTTATAATTCTATTATATGTATTTCTGAATAAGAGTACATTGCCCCGGGGGCTAGCTAACATCCAAGATCCCATATTTAGACCTTCATATTTTTACAGGGGAGGGGTATGGGAGGGACCCTTCCACTGTTAAAAGGAATTTATGTTACAAGACCGGGAACCCATTTAGCTAGCCCGGATGAAATTGGAAAAAAAGCCTTATAATTCTATTATATGTATTTCTGAATAAGAGTACATTGCCCCGGGGGCTAGCTAACATCCAAGATCCCATATTTAGACCTTCATATTTTAACAGGGGAGGGGTATGGGAGGGACCCTTCCACTGTTAAAAGGAATTTATGTTACAAGACCTGGAACCTATTTAGCTAGCCCGGAGAAAATTGGAAAAAAAAACCTATAATTCTATTATATGTATTTCTGAATAAGAGTACATTGCCCGGGGGGCTGGCTAACATCGAAGATCCAATATTTAGACCTTCATATTTTTACAGTGGAGGGGTATTGGAGGGACCCTCTTACTTTCAAAGGGAATTTATGTTACAAGACCTGGAACCCATTTAGCTAGCCCAGAGAAAATTGAAAAAAAAACCGTATAATTCTATTATATGTATTTCTGAATAAGAGTCCATTGCCCGGGGGTCTGGCTAACATCGAAGATCCCAAATTTAGACCTTCATATTTTTACAGGGGAGGGGTATTGGAGGGACCCTCCTACTGTCAAAGGGAATTTATGTTACAAGACCTGGAACCCATTTAGCTAGCCCGGAGAAAATTTGAAAAAAAACCTCTATAATTCTATTATATGTATTTCTGAATAAGAGTACATTGCCCGGGGGGCTGGCTAACATCGAAGATCCCATATTTAGACATTCATATTTTTACAGGGGAGGGGTATTGGAGGGACCCTCCTACTGTTAAAGGGAATTTATGTTACAAGACCTTGACCCCATTTAGCTAGCCCGGAGAAAATTGGAAAAAAAACCTATAATTCTATTATATGTATTTCTGAATAAGAGTACATTGCCCGGGGGGCTGGCTAGCATCGAAGATCCCATATTTAGACCTTCATATTTTTACAGTAGAGGGGTATTGGAAGAACCCTCCTACTATCAAAGGAAAT
Source organism: Saccostrea cuccullata (assembly GCF_032062105.1). Taxonomy (NCBI): domain Eukaryota; kingdom Metazoa; phylum Mollusca; class Bivalvia; order Ostreida; family Ostreidae; genus Saccostrea; species Saccostrea cuccullata. The sequence continues at coordinate 283,144 of NW_026928905.1, read as the reverse complement.
TTATGTTACAAGACCTGGAACCCATTTAGCTAGCCCAGAGAAAATTGAAAAAAAAACCGTATAATTCTATTATATGTATTTCTGAATAAGAGTACATTGCCCGGGGGTCTGGCTAACATCCAAGATCCCATATTTAGACCTTCATATTTTTACAGGGGAGGGGTATTGGAGGGACCCTCCTACTGTTAAAGGGAATTTATGTTACAAGACCTGGAACCCATTTAGCTAGCCCGGAAAAAATTGGAAAAAAACCGTATAATTCTATTGTATGTATTTCTGAATAAGAGTACATTGCCCGGGGGTCTGGTAACATCTTGGATCCATATTTAGACCTTCATATTTTTACAGGGGAGTGATATGGGAGGGACCTTTCGACTATCAAAGAGAATTGATGTTACAACACCGGGAACCTTTTTATGAATTAGCTTGCCCGGATAAAATTGGAAAAAATACGTCAATGAGATTTTAGAACGCAGTTTGCACTTTGCAGTTCGCAATTTGGAAGTTTACTGTATTCTAGAACGAAGTTCGCAATTCAAAATTTTAACAGAAGTTTATTGGGTCTGAAACTTTTTGGAGACATCGTAGTCCTCTAGTACTGTTTGAAGTTTTGAGATGTGTACTAGGGATCAGTTACCACTTCAGTTAAAATATGGTGATGTTTTTAGCTCTACTATATATAATACTATACGAATAAACATTAGGGTTGGGGAAATTGAAGTCCCCTGGTACTGTTTCACATTTTGAGGGTGGGGTACTAGGGTTCAGTTACGACTTCTGTGAAATATTGTTGATGGAACCATCTCTAGTTTCCAAGATAGAGCCCTCAAGTTTTCAGCCCTACTATACTATACGAATAAACATCGGGCTCAAAACGTAGAATATATCTACCACTTGTGGGCTTCCTTTAGGTTGCACAACAGTATTAAATTCTGCTATATATTCTTACCAAAATTACGCAAGTTTGAGAAGATGTAATTAATTTAAAACAAACTTTTGAGAAGTTTCCTTTTCGGATCTTGTAAAACAATTCTTTAAAAAGATTTTATTACCAAAAAAGTACATAGCTACGGAAGCCCATTAAGGACCTATCAAAAATATTTTTGAATCCGATATAACGAATTGTCGAATTAGTTATTCGTTATAACAATTTCTTTGAATTTGTTATAATGAATTTAATCTGTTAAAACAAATTTGTTGATTTTGTTACAACGAAGTCAAAAATTTGATAAAACGAATTCAACTCGTTATAACAGATTCTAAAACTTTTTATAACGCATTGAATTCGTTTAAACGAATTCCATAGTTTGTTATAACGAATTAAATTCGTTAAAACGATTTCGATAAATCATTATATCGAATTCATATATATTTTTCTATAGACCCTGATTATTGAATTTGATTAAACGAATTTAATTTGTTATAACAAACTTAAGAATTTGTCTAAACGAATATAATTTGTTAGAACAAATTTTTGAATTCGTTTTAACGAATTTAATTCGTTATAACAAATTGAAGAATTCGTTATAATGAAATCAACTAATTTGTTATAACAGATTAAAATCGTTATAACAAATTCAAAGAAATTGTTATAATGAATTAAATTCCTTATAACAAATTCGACAATTCGTTATATCAAATTTCAGAAATATTTTTATAGGTAATAAATGGGCTTCCGTACATAGCCATCCAGCAAATCACGAAAGTTTGTTTCGGTCGAAGTCGAGCAGGTGCCTGAAAATCAAGTCTAAAGCCTAATCACTCCGCTCTCAAATAAAGTATACAAAAAAATCAACATGCCCTATATTTTAATAATTCCAATCTTCATTTTATGTATTGATTTCCTGTGTTTTGATTGGACGAGAACACGTTCCAGAAAATTTTTACACATCGATAAATTCTTTCAATCAGAACTACTTTCTTGATGACACTACTAGGTTATCGTATAAACATAAACAATGAAAGCAGTTATTTCTGGGTCTGTTCTGGCTAAATAATGAATACAAGAAACTTTAAATTTAATTAGGGCTTAAACAAAACTGGCAACATACTACACTGCCTAACTGATGGACGCCGTGAAAATGTTTATGTCACTGTCCGATCACGAGTGTGAATTTTAAAAATCGCTGTCTCAACGTTCATACGTAGAAAATAAGCTCAGTCTGTATCGTTTTGACAGGGAAAAGAAACGTACCTCAAACTCTTGCCCTATTAGCATCAAATTCATATTTACTTTCTATATTGTTCCTCAATATTTGAATAAACAAGTGCAAATTGAAGGCGTCGTCGGTCTGCAACTTTCGCTATGAGAGTTGTTGTTTATGTCAACATGGCCATGGTCAAAGACGAACTATTCTGAAGTAAACTCGTAATTACGATATTTGTTGATTTAAACAACATTCGATTAGTTGTTATAAGTTTATTTATCGATTGTTTTGACAATTTAAGTTGAACTCTATCGAAATTCATCTCGATTACGTTCCTTTACGGTAAAATGTATTCCTACGCCGTCCAGAAATAAAGGATTGTATGGAGGCCTCAAAGAGAAATAATTTAAATATTTTTAAAAATTCGATATTGGAATTATAAGAATTAAACGTTCTTTTTGAAAAATTTATCGATGTGTAAACTCTTGACATTTTACTCACAAACTTAACATAAAAGTGCTTCGCACTTTTATTTAGTTTGTGAGTAAAATGTCAAGAGTTTACACATCGATAAATTTTTCAAAAAGAACGTTTAATCCTATAATAAATCTGGTCAATATAGGAAGTTTACATGTTGATTTTCATCCCATTAAAAAATCAGCTCTAATCTCGTATCAAAATGCTAGAATCGGAAGGGGAGATTCAGGAATTATTTTGCGTTAGCCATGATGTGACGTAAACTCTAGTGAAATACTGTTATGACACCTGTAAATAGCAGGCTCACTCGAGAATTCAGCTCAGTGAAGTAAAACATGAAACTCAATTAAAGTAAACAGCTTATTATTATATACCCCGCATGAAAAGCTGGAGGGTATATAGTAATCGGGTTGTCCGTCCGTCTGTTACGCTATGGGGTACCTATCTCTTATCCGCAACTCCTCTTTTACCACTGAATGAAATTTAATGAGGCTTTCACAGAATCTTTTATATATACTGTAATTGTGACCTTTTATTTTACTTTTTGTGATCGGACATATATTTTGAGTTTTCCAGAGCAAAACAATGACACTGCCATTTTTTCCATAATATTGAAGGTACCCATCTCTTTTCCTATCCGCAATTATCTCCTCCTATACCACTGAATAATATTTAATGATACTTTCACAGATTCTGCATTACATAATTTTATTGTGCACCTGAAATTTTACTTTTTATCTGACACTTGTCGGGGCTCCAAGAGCAAAACAGTGACTTTGTCATTATAATCATATGGGAGGCTGGGGCAGTGAGCTCGTTGCACTCAGTACCTCTAGTTTTCTTTAAATTGTGTTAAACTAGAATTGTTCAAAAGGGACAATACCTCCGATAGTTTTTTTCAGAGAAAGTGCCAAGTTACTAAAACTAGTATTGGTGTTCACAATTTGTTTAAACATTGAGTTAAAGGCTTTTAATTCCAAGAAACACTGACTTTTACAGTTGATGCCTTACTTTGACATTTGAACATGCGCTACGTATGGATATTTATGATTGATAAAGGAATTAAATTGTTTCGAGTGAAAATATGGACAAGACCTTGAACTTGCCCAAATAAAATAGAAACTCAACTCTGAAAGATATTGATCGAATATGAATTCATTTTTCTTCTGCCAGTGACCTTGAACTTACACATAACCTTGAATAATGGTCAAGTCAAACTCTAGGGTCATAAGCAATCTTTGAATCAAAGAAAAACCCACCAAATTTATCCATACGAAAGATATTGACCAGAAATAAATCATGCACTTTTCTTTTAGTGATCTTGAACTTGCACAAATTACTACATGTATGAGTCAAGGTCATGACAGTGGTAAATTCAAATTTTTTCATGGGGAAGAAAATAACAACCTCAATTCATAAGTAATCGTAAATGGGAAGTTCAACTCAAAAAGTTTATACATAAGAAAGATATGGGCCGGACACAAATTATGAAATTTTTCTCTTAGTGACCTTGAACTACTTCAGCATGCTAGAGGTTTACGGCGAGATACTTTTGACTTGCGCCGTGTAACGGTATATAAGGAGAGTAGGGACGTTAACCGAGGCTCTTACTTGTAGGAGTAACCTTGAACGTGTCCTAATGACCTTTGGTTAAGGTCATGCCACATCCTTAGGTCATGGGCAACTTTTATAGGATCTTTAGCAATTTTTGTAGGAAAAAGTAGATTATAAAGTTTCACCATAAGAAAGACATGGATCATGCACAGGCAACCAGACAGCAATCGAAACGAACAGATATCTCCTAGATAATTCCTATATGCACCTCAAAACTTCTTTTTAAGATAAATAGAAGAAAGAGGAAACGTATGGCTTATACAAGTCATTTTGTTTTATTTATTTCAGTTAAAAAAAGACAAACATAGTCCTTTCAGTCAATCAATCCATAGATATATCGACTTCACAAAAAGAGTATTGCCCCTTTCTTTTAAGTCGATATACACAACTGTATCTGTGGATCTATATCTGTATAATATCAAACAAAAGTTGATAATGAAATTTTTACAACTGAAAAAAATGAACTTATATTTTAGATATTGCTACTATAAAATGAAGAATTTGTCTTCATTTTCGTTGAGAAACAAATTTAAAAAAGGATGTGTTTGTGCAACACTGATGCCCCCAAATGGCAACATAGCAAAGGTCAAACATTTCTTACATGCAAATTTAATATATTTGTATACAAAGTAGGGTATTCTCATTTGAAATACAACTGTGAAATATGAAAGTAGGCCAAGGTTAAAAGTTTTTAGCTCACCTGAGCCGAAGGCTCAAGTGAGCTTTTCTGATCACATTTTGTCCGTCGTCCGTCCGTCTGTCTGTCCGTCTGTCCGTCTGTCTGTCTGTCCGTCTGTAAACTTTTCACATTTTCGACTTCTTCTCAAGAACCACTGGGCCAATTTTGACCAAACTTGGTACAAAGCATTCTTGGGTGAAGGGGAATTTAAATTGTTAAAATGAAGGGACATATCCCCTCGCAAGGGGAGATAATCAAGAAAAGACAAAAAAAGGGTTGGGTCATTAAAAAATCTTCTTCTCAAGAACCACTGGGCCAGTAAAGCTGAAACTTATGTGGAAGCATCCTGGGGTAGTGTAGATTCTAAATTGTTCAAATCATGACCCCCAGGGGAAGGGCGGGGCCACAATGGGGAATCAAAGTTTTACTTAGAATATATATAGGAAAAATCTTTGAAAATCTTCTTCTCAAGAACCACTGGGCCAGAAAAAGTGAAGCTTATGTGGAAGCATTCTGGGGTAGTGTAAATTCTAAATTGTAGGAATCATGACCCCCGGGGGAAGGGCGGGGCCATTATAGGGAATCAAAGTTTTACATAGAAATATATAGGAAAAATCTTTGAAAATCTTCTTCTCAGGAACCACTGGGCCAAAAAAGCTGAAACATATGTGCCCATGGAAGGATCATTAGGTAGTGTAGATTTCAAAATGTCTAAATTATGATCAGTGGGGTAGGGTGGGGATGCATTATGTATAACACGGGGGAAATCTGGTAAAGAACAGAATGGTCAAAGCTTCTCAGGTGAGCGATGTGGCCCATGGGCCTCTTGTTTTCCATAAGTACGGAAATCTCCAAGGTCAAGGCAATTAGTATCCATTATAAGGTCTTGCAAAGAAGAATACATATGCGAAGCATGGAAGCCTTAGCTCTAACCCTTCAAAAGTTATGGACAAGGTTACCGAGTTTAAAAAGTAGGTCTACAAGTTTTAAAAGTTATGGCCAGGATTGAAGTTTTTCCATAAGTACTGGAATCTCCAAGGTCAAGGTCAAAAGTTCATGGTTATTGATACCGAATGAAAGGACTTGCCACAAAAAAATACATATGTGAAGTATGGAAGCCCTAGCCCTACCACTGCAAAGGTTAGGGTCAAGGTTGTCAATTTTGAAATGTAGGTCCAAGGCCAAGGTCAAAGGTTCAGATTTGGTGGAACCCAAAGAAAGAAAGGTCTTGTCACAAGGATGAAATATGTAAAGTATAAATGCACTAGTCCTTATCCTTTTAAAGTTTTGGTCAAGGTTTGCTTTTTAAAGGTAGGTCAAATTTCAAGGTTAAAGGGTCAAAGTTCTTGGTATCAAATAAAGGAACTACTCACAAGGACTATATATGTGAAGTATGAAAGCCCTGTCCCTTACCGTTCAAAAAATTATGGCCAAGGTAAAAGTTTTTTCACAAGGACAGAAATCTACAAGTTCAAGTTCAAAACAAGATGTTTTTGTGAAACACTGATGCCCCCGTATGGCAACATAGCAAAGATTAAGCTTTTCTTAAATGCAAATTTAATTAAATAATACCAAAAAGTAGGGTATTCTCACTGGAAAACAATAGTGAAATATAAAAGTAACCAAATGTTAAAGTTTTTTTTAATAAGTACAAAAATCTCCGAGGTCAAGGTCAAAAAGTCAATGTAACTCGTATCAAATGAAAGGTCTTGCCACATAGAATACTTATATTGAGCACGAAAGCCCTAGCCCTAACCATTCAGAAGTTATGGCCAACGTTCAATTTTTTTAAAAAGTAGATCAAACTCCAAGGTCAAGCTCAAAGTTCTTATTATCAAATGAAAGGTCTTGTCATAAGAATCAAATGTGTAAAGTATGAAAGCACTAGCCCTAACTCTTAAATAGTTATGGTCAAGGTTTGCTTTTTTTTTAAAAGTAGGTCAATCTCAAAGGTCAAGGTCATAGGGTCAAAGTTCTTGGTAACCAATGAAGGGTCTTCTCACAAGGATTACATATATGACGTATGAAAGCCCTATCCCTTACCATTCAAAAGTTATGACCAAGGTTAAAGTTTTTCACAAGTACGGAAATCTACAAGGTCAAGGTCAAAGGGTCAAGGTTGTTGGTATCCAATGAAAGGTCTTTCAACAAACATTACATGTGTGAAGTATAAATGTCCTGGTATCTACTGTTCAAAAAGATTTGGACAAAGAAAAAGTTTGGAAATTTTGTGTAAAAGTGGGTCAAACTAGCAGGTCAAAAGGTCAAATTTGGTGGTATCCAAAGAAAGGTCTTGTCACAATAAATACACATGTGAAATGAGAAAGACATAGCTCCACTAAATCAAAAGCCATGGGCAAGGTTAAAGTTTTTGCGGACAAATAAACAGAGGGACAGCTAGACATCTAGGCGGACACGAAAAAATTATAACCCCCATAAATACAGATGTGATGCAATTGTTTATTAACAAGTACCACATGTGAAAGCTCAACATAGTTTCGTATAAAATCCAGGGGTTTTTTCCAAAAGAAAAGAAGGATGAGAAGGGGTTTGCCTGCTATTTATAGAAAGTAAACATGTAGTAGAAATATTTGAATATCGAACCCGATATTTATTTGTAAAGTATTATATGAAGTAGGGCTGAAAACTGGAGGGACATCTCTCGAACGTAAATATGGTACCATCACTAAATGGGTTCCCGGTCTTGTAACATAAATTCCTTTTAACAGTGGAAGGGTCCCTCCCATACCCCTCCCCTGTAAAAATATGAAGGTCTAAATATGGGATCTTGGATGTTAGCTAGCCCCCGGGGCAATGTACTCTTATTCAGAAATACATATAATAGAATTATAAGGCTTTTTTTTCCAATTTCATCCGGGCTAGCTAAATGGGTTCCCGGTCTTGTAACATAAATTCCTTTTAACAGTGGAAGGGTCCCTCCCATATCCCTCCCCTGTAAATATATGAAGATCTAAATATGGGATCCACGATGTTATCCAGCCCCCCGGGCAATGTCCTCTACTTATTAAAGCATTTTACGTTTTTTTCCCAATTTTGACCTGGCTAGCTAAATAGGTTCCCGGTCTTGTAACATAAATTTCTTTTGAAAGTGAAAGGGTCCCTCCCATACCCTTCCCCTGTAAAAATATGAAGATCTAAATATGGGATCCACAATGTTATCCCCCCCCCCCGGGCAATGTACTCTTATAATTATAGCATTATACGTTTTTTTCCAATTTTGAATAGGCTAGCCAAATAGGTTCCCGGTCTTGTAACATAAATTCCTTTTGACAGTGGAAGGGTCCCTCCCATACCCCTCCCCTGTAAAAATATGAAGGTCTAAATATGGGATCCAGGATGTTATCCAGCCCCCCGGGCAATGTCCTCTACTTATTGTAGCATTATACGGGTTTTTTCCAATTTTGATCGGGCTAGCTAAATAGGTGTCCGGTCTTGTAATATAAATTTGTTTTGAGGTTTGAAAGGTCTCTCCCATATTCCTCCCTTGTAAAAAGATATGAGTCTAAATATGGGATCCAGGATGTTAGTCTGCCCCCGGGTAATTTACTCTTATGTACATACTTTTTTTCCAATTTTGACCGGGCTAGCTAAATATTCATCATTTTGGTCAGGCTAGCTGCATTGGTTTGGGGTCCTCACTCTTCTTCTTTAAGTGATGTCTTTGCTTTTCTTCTTAAACACGGATTATAATGTGTTATTAAGGTTTTTTGAAAAAAAAATTATTAGGACATTTACGGTAATTTGAATAGCGAACGGCAGACAGCCTGCGGTTCGCCATTCGAATGGCGAATAGCGAATAGCGAATAACCGTCCAACTTCTGATTGCCCTTGAGTAAAATAGCATTACTGTGCATTACTGGTTTACAATAAGTATTCTCTAATCTCTTTTCAGTTGACAATTTACGTTTAAAATATACTACTGCACTATTCTCTGCGTAGCCCTTGGCTAGGAAAAGGTTGTGTCAAACAATTTTTTTTACTGTGGATCTATATGGGTCTAAAAGTTTTTAAAATAATACTACTAGTTTGAGCTAAATAGGTTCAGTTGTTTATTTTGAACAGATTGAGTTATGCCCTGTATTTACATCATTTCTCTTCTTTTATGGCGGATTTGCATACAGTTGTCACACTAATGATTGAGCTAACAAGAAGTATTTAGAAGATGAACGTTCGATGTAAATGCATTTATATGAATGAAAATATAATTGTTTCCAATAACTTTTTCAGCAACACTTGGCAAACGAAAGGGCAAAGTCAGGTTAGAAACCTCAATGTCTCCACTTTTGAGTGACCAGTCACGTGATATCCAGTCACGTGATCGCTCCCCGAGGCCTTCCATTCCCTCACTGGATTTACAGGGCTTCAAGTTTTGGAACGGAAATTCAATCAAGCACAACGAATTGAACGGAAGTATAGAGGAAAAACAAAGTGATAAATCAATAGACGTAGAAAATGAAGTGTAGTGTGTACGAGTAGGTTTTTGTTAGGTCAACAGTGGTCATTCCAGAGGAGAGAGGGGCATTACGTGTTAAATTGCTACGGAAAGTTCTTTTGCTGTTACAATCCATAATTTAGCCATGGGGATTGAGTTGAACAGCCAAATCTCACCAATTATTGGTCGATGGACACAAGGGTGTTCTGATGTGGAATGAGACCCGTGTTTGTTGAACATAACGAGCGAGTTTAAATTATGTTAGGGAAATTTATTTCACTTTCCCTGAGTCGCTTTGCAATATCCCTAAGGAAATTTTTCATGTCTGTGTTATTAAGACTCCAGTTAATTCGTTTATATGCAAACCTTTTGTATCTGAGACTTGATTTATTTGTGATGTTTAGTATGCGTACCTCACCAAATTATTTGTGATATTTTTACAGTGAAAGTAAATTTTGTACAACTTGAAAGTCTTTGATGGAAGTTTTTGTTGCATTATTTTCTTTTCATCACTAATCGTCTGTTGTATTCTTACAATTCTTAAGAAATGTAGTTTTAAACCATAGATATAATGTTCATTTTGCAACTATAGGGTTTCATTCCTTTAATGGAACTTTAGGCTGCATCACGAGATTTCAATGCTGTAATTAGAAGCGATATTAATATTTTTCTACAAGCACTCATCGGAATGAACAGTTTGTAAGGTATAAATTGGAAAAATTAAAAATGAATCTCAATATAGTTTTCAAAACAAAAAACATGAAAATAGCCATTGAAAACAAAATTCATTTCTATGTAAAACTCACATTTACAATAAAACATTTCATTAGAACATTTGTGTCATAGGAAGATTGAAAGTGTGATTTTAAAAAAAAAACAATTATGATAGGTTGTTTGGATAGATGCAAATGAATTAATAACTGAAGTTCACGGATTATTAAGCATTGGAATTTATTATTTATTGATTATTTTTCATTTCCTATATATCAAACTTACGACTGCTGGCAGTCATTATCAAAGAGTCTGAAAAAATTGTGTTTCGTGTTTCCTATTAAAATTACTTCCATGTTTTAGAACTGTGTTGTATATGAGTGAAAGAATTTATTGGACTGGGTTAAATTTTCAAGAAAATACTTTCATTATGATCTTAATTAGTTAAATCTAAGTCGTGAAATAATAATAGAACTTACCCTCTCGATGTTGAAATCTGTGCCCTCAAAGTGTTTATAAACATCGTGTAACACAGTCTAAACTATGTTCAATGCGCATAATTTATCGGCTCAGAGTTTCATGTTACAAATAATTGCATAAAACTTGTATTTCAAAAATATATCGCATGCAGTTTAGTGTAATATTAAAAATATTCACATTAAGAAAGCCATTGTGAACCTCGGTTATTCCAAGATAATATAATATCATAATTATCGCTGCTGGAAGGTGGAGAAAATGAAGAAAATAAAAATTACTTACTAGCAATTATAATACCTGTTTTACAATTCAACTCTATCTCGGCATATCCATGCTTGTGCATGTGCCTTTTATGAAATGTAAATATTAGAAAAGTGAAGATTTTCTTTTGGTTAAAAACAGTTTTGATTGTTATTGTATTGAATCTTAACAAATCGGAATCAATGTAAGTGAAATATGAAGAAAGAAAATCGGTGTATAAGAAGTGACTGAGTTTAGTAAATGATCAATACAGTCTTAAACATAAAAGAAGAGAGGATTACATCGTCAGACAAAGTATACCACAAAGAAAAAAATTACATTTAATGAAATCTATGAGATAACGAACAGTATTCAAGCTAAACAGTACGAATCAAGGGTGGGTCAAACACATCTCTATTAAACATCCAAGGTGGGATCAGGCATCATGGAGGAGTAAGCATCCCCTGCCGACAAGTCATACCCGCTGTGGCCCTCTTGTGATTGTTCAGTTTGTAATTAATGACTTAACACTTAGTATGAAAATTGTCAGTCAGCATTTGAGTTAATCATAGATTGTATTCGCTGACAAGGTCATTGTATCGACCATAAAACTTGCAAAATGATGACTTTAAACAAAACCGTTTAAATTCTTGTTTCATCAAATTGTTTGTCAATAGCTTCCCATCTTGATTCGTATGTAGAAACGCTGCTGCGAATTGAATAACCGAGAGAATGAAATCGCATATGTAGGTGATAAGGGTATATTAATTACTATTTAAGTAAGTGTAGTTAACTATTGGAAAGATTAATTCATCACGTTTTCATAAAGCTTTGTTGTTATGTTACCATTTACGTCTTTTTTCTGGTAAAATATCCAAATATGTAACAGATGTGTCAGACTTTGTGATATCTTTTATTTTTATATTGTGATATCTTTTTTTATTTTAAGCTAATTGAGAACTATCGTGGAAGTAGCTATGATTAATTGATAATACGTTGTCGATTTATCTAAATGTTGACCTGAAGGTCACAGCAAGTCTTTTCTTCTTTTTTATTTAAGATTTTGAATATACGTGAATAGGTCTGCTAATGAGTGCTGTAATTACTCATAAGAATCACGATGGATTGTTGGAGGACCTAGTCTCCAAAATCCACGTAGATATTGTCATTCAGAAACTCAAGCATCTTTTTCATATCAACAGTCACTCCGAATGGTTTTTTAACTTGCAAAATGACCACTGTAACCGTAAATAAATTTAATGTCATTGGTATCACAAAATCTGATTTCTAAATATTTTGGAAAATTGTTTATTTATAGAGTTAAGAAGTTGTAAGTTTTGATGATTTTAATTTTGCTCAAATTTTATGATATTTCATTTTTCCCAAAAGATCCTTGGAAGTCTCTCTCTGATTAACTTCACTTCTCAAATATATATATATATTAGTACAATACTCCTAATGCCTCCCCTTCATCGCTGTTAAATGGAACCTGATGTATATAACTGTTCGTAAGGATTTTTATGAAGTTCAGTATAGGTACGTTACTTCGAACTCACTTTGTTCAAAATATGAAAAATATTCAAAACTAATGATGAATGATTTTAAGGATATTCTCCTTAAAGGCGGTGTGGGTGTATGTTGAATAACCACTTGTAGAATAAAATCCAAGTTCCTGTAAAATACATGTACAATTAAGATAATGAGCTTTACAAACGAATATGTTAACCTGTTTTGTCAACTGGGACTATAGTACACACTGATCGTGTGGGCTATCTTATTCTTTCTTCACTTCTGAATTATTGAACACAGAATAATAGATTAAATTAGTTTCTGACGGATTGTTTTAACATTTTATGTTATCAAATAATTGGAAAATTGAAACTGAAACAATTAATGATGTTTCAATATTAGCTTGAAAATTGTTTTCCATGTGACTTGAAATGCAAAAAGAGACAGAACAGGAAACCGATTCATTTACATAGATTTAAAACCTGTCCGGGACCTCGGATATTTGTTTAGGTTAAGGGTACGATACATCACGTTTGACAATTGTCTTACTTGCACCATTAACGCGATACATTTTGTCATGGTATTTATTGACTCTGTGGATCATCATTCACTAAAACAAACACTGAATGAACAAATCTTAACGTCATGTTTGGTTTATTCATTAGATCTAATTACAAATAAAATGAAAGTGAGAGTCATACTCAAAGCCCCAAATTTGCTGTACTTCTTTGCAATGTGTTCATTATAATATCCTGTGTTAAGTTTTCTCTTTAATCGATTTTGTTCATTGTACATGTTTCATAAAAAAGTTGACCGACATAAAACTATATGATTGTAAAGAATTGAAACTGGGATGGGGAAAAACCGTGATAAAAGATGGAAGGTGAAAGAAACTTAAGGAATTTTAAGAAATACCAAACAATGTTGATAAATACCTGTTTGGTTTTAGTTTTAACCTTTACTCCCTTGACTCGTTCTGGACATGTTCAGACAGTGTGGATGGCCCCCAGGGACACCCCGCCCTCCTCGGTCATCTTCGTAAACGCCTCTACCTCCGTAGGAGCTCTAGCATACGCCGTGGAAAATATTTACAATGCCGGGATATTACCCAGAGGGCTCTTTGAGTGAGTACCATGTCTTTTCAAATAGAATTATTTTTTATCAAAGTACTTTAAAAATGTATTGTGTGTGTTTTTCTCTGCCTCTAGCTTCAGAAATAAGACTCAAACATAGGGTACACATGACCCCATTAAATCTCCTGTCATAGTTTAAATTAATTAAATCTAAATAACCTGTGGTTTAATGTCGATTAAAAAGCACAAAACATGTGTTCTCTATGCAATTCTTCTTTTAGTTCTTAATGAGATAAAATTGTTTTTAACGTTATCTTCGTGTTTTACAGTGGTAACAAGAATAGTGGTTCCCTTAGACTCGTCGCTCTTTTAAGGCGTGTCTGTGTTTTTGTTTAGTTCCTACATCACACTGAAACATTTATTTAACAATCAAATAAACTTAATTCTTACAGCATGCACTTTATATTCTTCTTCGCCTCAAAGAGACACCCCCGCAGAGTATGGATTCCATCATACGTTAAAATAGATTGTGGGAGGTAGAGAAGCTCGCTTATTTCTTTAAAAAAATCGTGTGCATATATTTTTGCAACAGAAATCAATTCTCTTAATTTTCTTAACAGTGCAGGAAAAAAAAGTACATCCACTTGAACTACTGTCTTTGTAAAGATTTTTTTTGTTGTCAAAATTAGTTATGGAAGATGATTCACAAATACATGTAATACTTTGCCACTGGTGTAATCTTCCAGTTATGTCTTCAGTGATACATGCAATTTGCTTCTGATGAATTTCAACCGCATTTTTAAAAATACTTTGATTGAATTATTTCTGCAAGTTTTGGACATTTAATTTTTTTTAACACTGATCTCCCTGTATGGATGCTCGATGTAGACTTCAAGGTCAAGGTGAGATCAAAATACTGGTACCCGAAGAAAGGTATTATACGTACACGAATAATATTCATGTGAATTCTAAAAACTCGAGCAGCAACCAAGGTTTATGATTTACAAAATTTCTTCAAACACCAAGTCATGATGTTGATATCCTGAGAAAATATCTTGTTAAAAGAAATATTAAAGAATATGAAATTCCTAACGCCAATTGGTCAGATTTCATGTACAAATAAAAGTTTTTTCAACAGTAGGTCAAACTTTAAAGTAATAAAGTAACAAATATCCTCACATCCACCGTGTGCTCCCTTTTATGAGCGGGAAATAATGGAAAACCCGTCGTCAATCAGTGTATAGTGAATGGCCTAAAATTAGTATGAAAAACATCAGTCAGCATTTGACTCTGATAAATTGTATTTGCTGACAAGGTCATCGTATCCTCCATAGAACTTACGAAATGATGACTTTAAACGAGACTGCTGATATTCTTATTTCATTAACTTGTTTGTCAATAATTTACTTCGTTTTAAAACTTGTACATATGTAGAGAGTGCTCTTGCGAATCGAATCAACTGAGATATATAAACCCCGTATGCAGATGACAAGGTTTATTGCTGCATAAGTAAGGGAAGTTGACGATTGAAAAGCTAGAGTCATCACATTTATCATAGAGCTTGGTTGATAGATTACCATTAACGTCTTTTTCAAGTAAAATATCCAATTAAGAAACAGATGGGACTGACTCTAAGGTATCTTTTAATTCAACCTCACCGGGATATATCGTATCGACATAAAAATGGAAATAATTATTGTTAATTGACAATACGTCATCGATATATCAAAATGTCGAGTTGAAGTCCACAGCAACTGTTTTGTTCTTTTCACGAATAAGATTTTGGACAAATTCTGTTTCATGTGAATACAAAAAATAGGTCTGCTAATAACGGGGCGCAATTAGATATTGTCAATCAGAAACTCAATCATTTTATTATATCAACTTAAGAGTACTTGTGTGTACAATCAGAATTTTGTTTAACAAAATAATTTTGCAAATGTCCAATGGAGTGAAGCGAATTTACAAGTGTCATTTAAAAAAAATGAAAAACTACTCTGAAAAAGTAGCTGTCAATGATATCAAAAAGTCAGGACTTTAATTTATCGTGTGGAATGGTTGTGTATAAAATTGAAAAGTCTTCAGTTTTTAAGCTCTTGATTTTGGTAAAATCTTCTGATTTGAAATTTTCCAAAAGTTCCTTAGAATTTTCAAGTATCTAAATTTTAATTACATCACTTCTCTTGTTGCACAGTACTCTCGATGTTTCTCTTCTTTATTGTTACTATCTTAGTGAGGAGTAAAGAAAGAGGCTTGGTTGAACATTTACTGACCCGCTATGTACCTTTGTGAGAATTTTGATGAATTTTCGGAATTCAATTTACCTATGGTAATTCAAATTCATTTCGGTTGTTTGGCATATTAAAAATTCAAAACTGACATATGGATTTTGGAGAATTTCCTACGTTAGAGAGGGAACTATGAGTATAAGTTGGATGATCACTTGTAGAATTGAATCCATATATATATATATATATATATATATATATATATATATATATATATATATATATATATATATATATATATATATATTTCCATTTCTAATTTTTTTCTCTGATCTAAAATACAATTTATAGAATGAGCCTTGCAAACGAAGACGATGTTATTACCTGTTTTGTTTTATTTCAGAAATGGAAATATAAGGAATCACTGTCTAGTTTTGAGAGTATGCCAGGACAAGTACATGGTAACTTCGCCCGATCATGTAATCAATCTAATTCTTATATATATATATATATATATATATATATATACTGTTATAAATAAGTTTATAAAATACAGTAACAAATATTGTGACGAAAGATAGCAATAACGCATGGTTTTTATATTGCCCCTCAATCTTAACTACATTTACGTCTTCAGTAATAATTTGTTCAGCAGGACTACAGGATGAAGAACATGATCACGATAAGAAGGTTTTAGAAGTGCGACTTATTACATATTTCTTTGTTTTAATATACTTCTTTGAAGTTAACCAGGAGTACTAACATTTGAATATTTTAAAAGATCTAAGGTTCAGTCTATTTTTTGTAAGTGGTTCTATTTTAATCACTTATTGAACATATCAATATTTACCTATTTTTGTTCTTTTTCCTATGTTTCATTTATTCATTAAAAACGTAAAAATCTTAAAGATAAATTAATCTTAAGTGCAAAATCAAATAGGTCAAAATGACGTATAAAAGCAAAATTAAACTACAACTCTAGTGTTATTACGCCATTAATTGCTTAGATTGTAATTACTGTCGAATCATTAGATTTCGTGGTGGTTTAATTTTCGTTGATTTCGTTATTACCTCTCTTTATTCCAATTACATTTATGTCCATGTTCCCATTAGTAGGTATAAATGAATACAAGAAATCATGTCTCTGCGAACCTGTTACATTTTGGCAATCAACAAAAATTATATTTTTAAAATGATCTTCAGTAACACCGGCATCAGACAATTGTATCTTAATTAAATTCTTCTAAACCTCTCACTGGAAAAATTGATTATTGCAAGCTTTATAATATTTGACATAAATTTCATCACTGTAGTAGAACTGGTTCCTGGAAAATAAATCCACTGGGTCTTTATTCTTCATTGAACTTAAAATTAGGACACAGGGGAGACCTCATACTAATTTTGTATATTGACTCTTAATTTTCAGAAATTCTCAGTTTTATCTTTATTAAATACCAAGTTAAACTTTTTTTTCTTCTAAACTATGATCTTTTTTTAACATGTAGAAATAAGAAAAAAAAAATAAATATAATTTTTTTTTCTTCTAGTATCATATGGATAGATTCTGGCTGTGACAGTAAACTGAGCATTGGGAAATTTACAGATTTTTTGTTTCATAACAGAGTGGACGTCATATTTGGTCCACCATGTACGAAAGGTAAGTCATGTCTGTCTGAATCTCATTTTCGAAGAAATGGAGATGAACAGGATGAAATAAAGATATTAAATAGTTAGCGGTAGCTAAACTCGGAGAGCTAAATCAAATCTAAAAGATATCGATTGCCAAAGTTCAATGCTGGAATACATCGTAGTGGTTTATTTTAAAAGGAAAGCGGAGACAACTCATTTCAATATATGGGTTTTGCATTAAATATGAAGTTGTCTCATACGGCGCCGCTGGAGGGCCAGGTAAAAAAATATTATTTGTTCGGACAAATTAGAAATTCGTTCGGACGAATTAGTTATTTGTTCGGACGAATTAGATATTCGTTCGGACAAATTAGAAATTCGTTCGGACAAATTAGTTATTTGTTCGGACGAATTAGATATTCGTTCGGACAAATTAGAAATTTGTTCGGACAAATTAGAAATTCGTTCGGACGAATTAGTTATTTGTTCGGACGAATTAGATATTCGTTCAGACGAATAAGTTAATTGTTCGGACGAATTAGATATTCGTTCGGACAAATTAGAAATTCGTTCGGACGAATTAGAAATTTGTTCGGACAAATAAGTTATTTGTTCGGACAAATTAGATATTTGTTCGGACAAATTAGAAATTCGTTCGGACGAATTAGAAATTTGTTCGGACAAATAAGTTATTTGTTCGGACAAATTAGATATTTGTTCGGACAAATTAGAAATTCGTTCGGACAAATTAGATATTCGTTCGGGCAAATTAGATGTTTGCACAAATTATCCTGTAAAGAGAGATATACACTTTATCTATTCAGGAGGATTCATCCTTTTTTAATACATAAATAACTCTTTGGACCATGACATACACACGTAGCAACTAGACATGTGATATCAAAGTCGGGTATGTTGAATGTAAATATTCGGAAATAATGGATCTATACCGGTATATATTATAGGCCTAAAGTCTGCCATTCTGAAAGTATATTTTCTGAGAGCCCACTAGTAAATTCAAAGGGTCAGTTACTTCTTATCAAACATCTTTTCACTCCCTTCCCTGACTAACACTGCGGTGCCAGTGGTCAGTTACCGCTTCTTTGAAAAGATGAGATCCACTCCTTAAGGTTTTACTCCTACTGCAGGCAATTGGTACGGGAAAAAATTGGCATTGAAAAAGATAATAGGACTGTCAACTTTGGGCAACTTTTCCTAAGCCACCCTCCCCCCTTTTTTTTTTTTTGCTTGTCAACTTTTCAGGTAGCTATTTTTTTCTCAGGCCCCCCCCCACTTTCAAAAACGATGCTACGTGGCTGCATTGTATTATATTGAATAAACTTCGGACTCAAAATATCGAGCCTCTTATTCGAGGGTTTTAATTTTTTTTAAGGTGGGGCTTACTAGCTAGGACATTTGTAGATTTGCTTCTATACCACTGTTCCCACATTTAAGTATTTTGTGATAAAGGAACAAAAAGAGGGAATCCCATAAGTCCATCTCCAATGGATTCTTTCTAAGATCGTTAAAAACTATTATTAAGTATCTATATAAATTTTATTTTATATTTAAATATCAGAAAAGAGCATGAATTAAAACATGCAGGTATAATATTGACCAAATTAAACACACGCCCCTTTCCGGGAAAAGGATAAAGAATAGATTAATACATGTACGTTCCTAGAAAGTGCAGTAAAATTTAAAAACTCATCATAATTTAATGCAAGTTAAGGTTCTCAATGATTAAGACAATCGATCGTTTTTGAAATAGAGGACGGGGGGGGGGTGTTACTAGAAAATATTTTGACATTCATTCATGATTTATTTTCCCCGTAAAAGGGGTTGCTTTCATAATTTCCCTTTCTATGTGAGTCATTGGCCTATCAAACCTTCGAACTGGTACTCAACTGTAAAAGCGTATAAACAAAATTAAGAAATGCTGAAAGTGAAATTAAATAGTTTGTTCGACTACATGTACCTCTGCAATAACGGGAGGGGGCTATAATTATGCTGTGAAAATCAATGGACTAGGGAATATACCAGATTGATCGGTTGACCTCGTAATTCACCGGCTCGCGAGTCGTATGAACAACCTGGGATCAATACGAACAGGTTCATTTTTGTGAAGTTTTCTAAATTCACAAACAGGAATATTTAATTAAAAACTCAATGAGAACCTTTTAATCATTTTATACACCGCATATGTACCAGATTCATTGATTGAATGTTTTACGCCGAATCGGCAATATTTCAGCTACAAATCGGCGACATATGTATCAGAAATGTATTTCAAAAATCATTCACATGTCATGATTAATAACTGCACGGTAGTGAATATGTACATAAAAATCATAAGAAAGAGATCAACATTAAAACGACTTATCTTCAAAATATTTATTGATAATGTTGTTCATTAAAGTTATTTTGCAAAGAATCAAAATAAAATGAAACGTCTTGGTGCAAACTGCACATTATTCGCGGTGTCCTGATAGTTGTTCACAATTTCTCTAATTTGTCCGAACAAATAACCAATTCGTCCGAACGAATTTCTAATTTGTCCGAACGAATATCTAATTCGTCCGAACAAATAACTAATTCGTCCGAACGAATTTCTATAACTTATTTGTCCGAAATTAACCGAACAAATAACTTATTTGTCCGAACAAATTTCTAATTCGTCCGAACGAATTTCTAATTTGTCCGAACGAATATCTAATTCGTCCGAACAAATAACTAATTCGTCCGAACGAATATCTAATTCGTCCGAACAAATAACTAATTCGTCCGAACGAATTTCTAATTTGTCCGAACAAATAACTTATTTGTCCGAAAGAATTATTAATTCGTCCGAACGAATTTCTAATTTGTCCGAACAAATAACCAATTCGTCCGAACGAATTCCTAATTTGTCCGAACAAATAACTAATTCGTCCGAACGAATTTCTAATTTGTCCGAACGAATATCTAATTCGTCCGAACAAATAACTAATTTGTCCGAACGAATATCTAATTTGTCCGAACAAATAACTTATTTGTCCGAACAAATATCTAATTCGTCCGAACAAATAATTAATTCGTCCGAACGAATATCTAATTCGTCCGAACAAATAACTAATTCGTCCGAACGAATTTCTAATTTGTCCGAACGAATATCTAATTCGTCCGAACAAATAACTAATTTGTCCGAACGAATATCTAATTTGTCCGAACAAATAACTTATTTGTCCGAACAAATATCTAATTCGTCCGAACAAATAACTAATTCGTCCGAACGAATATCTAATTCGTCCGAACAAATAACTAATTCGTCCGAACGAATTTCTAATTTGTCCGAACGAATATCTAATTCGTCCGAACAAATAACTAATTTGTCCGAACGAATATCTAATTTGTCCGAACAAATAACTTATTTGTCCGAACAAATATCTAATTCGTCCGAACAAATAACTAATTCGTCCGAACGATTTTCTAATTTGTCCGAACAAATAAAAATATTTTTTTACCTGGCCCTCCAGCGGCGCCGTAGTCTCACTTTTAAAGTCAAAGAGAAAAAAAAGAGATGGATGAACAAGGCTTACAGAATGTCCATAGACTTGGATTTATGTAACATAGTTCAAGCGCTAAGCATTAAAAATTCTTAGTATCATTTTATTTCATATTACTAACACGCTAACCCGCAATGCTACGCAAGTCTTGGTTGTGTTTTCGAAAAGATATGAAATTGTGTAATGTATTATATATTTCTATTAAAATCGAAAAAAAAAAATTACGGAAAATATAAAGGTACACTTTCAAATAAAATTAAAAATGGAGCGAAGATACAATCATACCGAAATCTGCCTCATACTATGATTCTTTTTATCCTCTTTAATATGTGTATACTATTTCATAGACAAATACATTGGATCTTTGTGAGATTTTTGCAATCAAATGATGGAAATTGACGTAAAGTATACTCCAATGTTTGATGAAAAGTCAAAGAAAATTTTGCTATAATTGCATTCATATCAAAATTTTTTTTTTTATCCTAACAGTGCCAAATAAACAAAATGAAAATGTATTCATATACTTGTAGAAGTCAGAGTTTGTCGAGAAGCAGCATCAAAAATGAAGAAAAAATCTTAAATTCTGAAAACATATGGAATTAGGAAATTAAGTACTAGTTACCTGTCCTTTTGAAGTTGGCCACAGTAGTATTCTATCAATGATGAATTTGTGCATCAGACTTTCTTTTGATTCTAATTTTTAGCATTTATCACTTAGCCATGATCCCGATTGAGTTGGCGGCCTATAGAGATATTCCTGTCTTTGGTTGGTTGTCCAATGAAGAAACCCTTGACGACAAGAGTAAACTACAGACACTGGTCAGATCCATCGCCCCTCTCTCAGCAATAGGTAAAAATCTACAACATTTAGCATTCAGCTAAGTACATAAACTCAATTTATGGTCTTGAGGCCTTGTAAATGGTACCGAGATACATGTAAATCCTCAACAACAACAAAACAAGTGCAACCTTATATAGACTTTAAGATAGAATTCATTTATTTGTTTGATGTTTTTTGAAGTTTTATATTTAAAAAACAGGAAACATCCTCACTATCTTTTTATCCGGATTCTTCTGGGTTCGGGTGATTGTCATATCTTCTGTGGATTCCGAATGTGAGGCATACGCAAATGCGTTCATCTCGGAAATCGAGAATCCATACTGGTCCTCGTTCGGATTTTCCCTCGCTCATCACTACGCACGCGTAAATCTTAATGCTACTGATTCGACAATAGACGAGATATACTCTGCCATCAAGTACGAGGGAAGAAGTACGTCTGATATAATCAGAGAGAGAACTAAAGAGAGAGATATATATATTTAAATAATATTTATTCAATTAACCATTGAAAATAAAACTAAAAAATAGCCTTAATTGATTTTGTTTGAAACCTCAATAATTATTTTGTTCCCTCAATTGTGATTTTAATGCATTTTTTTTCTACCTTTTTCAGTTATCATCCTAATTGTTCCTGAGTCCGAGCTCCGTACTTACATGATCCGGGCTCATGCTCAAGGAATGGCTAGCGGAGACTATCAGTTTCTGTTTATCAAGACTACTTTGCTGTCAAATGAAGAATTAGCGGATGTAGAAAGCACTGCATTATGGGAATATGGAGACGCGAATGACAACGCGGCCCGCCAGGGATTTGAAAATCTTCTTTACGTAAGATTGCAGCTCGGTTTTCTACGTGTAACCTTTTAGGCATATTGAAACTTTTGCCACGAGATTGTTGCTTCTTCTTTACGTAAGATTGCAGCTCGGTTTTCTACGTGTAACCTTTTAGGCATATTGAAACTTTTGCCACGAGATTGTTGCTTATTTCAGTTGTCTTTTGGTGACGCGTTGGCAGGAAACTCAACGTCTACCTGGTCAGCTGAAGCCTATGCAGCTTACCTGTCCTTGAAATCGACATTTCCTTCTTTGCCTGATTGGGCACAGGTAGCCAAATTACGAATGACTTTTTTTTTTGCGTTTCTTAAGAACACGAATGAAATTTCATTTCACAGATCTCGTGCATTTTATTGTAAATAAATTTTTGGTTTAACATGGCAAGCCAAAATAAAAATTAATTTTACTGACATATAATTTACATTATTTATTGAAGATTCATTGTTCTTTCTAACTTTTTTTTCTATTTTAAGCCTGATATTTACTCACCATTTCTCTACGATGCCGTGTACCTCTACGCCCTAGCATTGCGGAACAATGGAGGCGACCCAGCTACAGTGAATGGCTCCACTATTAGACAGTCGCTAGAAAACTTTAATCTCAAAGGTACAGTGTATATAATATGCAATAAAAAGTACTCTTTTAAATGTATTGTAATGTGAAAATTTTAAAATAGCGTTTAATAAACTGTACTTGGTCATTTTTAATAAACTTTACCAAAAGGCTTATCTGTTTAGGTCTTTCGGGAGATGTGGTGATGTCAAGTAATTCCGATCGTTATGGTTCAATAACTGTCTACGATCTCTCGGAGTCTGGGAATTTTACTACTGTGGCCTACTACAGAATGACAATTGTTAATGGCTCTATTCTTCCGGTATATCTTCAAAGTTTTCTATCGATTTCTTCCTATCTAACCTTCAATAAAAGAAGTGTGTGTATAGAACCTATATTTACATCAAAGATCAAGGAATTCTACACTATATTGTCAAATTTAATGCCTAAAATAAATATCTTGCGATGGATATGAAAAAAATACAATACTTTCCGTAATGTTTTTACTATTGATCAAAATTTACCGTCATAATTAATGCATCTGAATTGAATTTTCTTTGTTTAACCAATAATGAATTAAAATCCATGCATTTGAAAGCAGCGCTTGCTATAAATTTTCTATCTGCAATAAACGCAGGATAGCGACATCACCTATTTCCGGTGGGGAGACGGGACGACCAGTAATGACCGTATCCCGTTGGACACGCCCACTTGTGGTTTCTTCAATGAGAAATGCCCAGTACCTCCAGGTAGGACCAATCAAATTCTCCGTGTTTGATTTCACAGTCCAGTGTTTGAGTAATCTGTATCTTTATCCTGACATGTACATTTTGAATCTGCCGGCCATCAACAAAATTAAAAATTACATATTCAATGTCAACCGATTAATTCATAGTTTTCATCATAACAGTTCTTAAAATATATCAAGAGTAATGTCTTTTAAATTGTTGAAGAATTTTTTAAAACAAGTTACAAGTTGTATGCATATAGTGTTACAGCATGTATAGAAAAACTACTTTTTATTCTTTTAATTGCACCATACATGTTGCCTTATTTTTGATTAAAAATACTTTTTAAATTTTTTTTCTTTCATAAATAATAGGAATCATTGATTTTTTTAAAAATAATTTCCCTACTGACTATAGAGAAATATCTTACAACCTAGGACCTATCTTTATAGTAACTCGCTGGAAATGAGTATTCGGTAAAATGTTTTTGATGCTTAAGTTCCTGTGGCAAAATTGAACTTCAAAGTACATCCAAATAGAAATGTTTTAAAATTACGATTAGCAATCGATATCAACTCATATAAATTTTTCATCACTTAAATCGAAGATTCCAAATCGAAACACCGTGCATTTCATGTTTATCAGTTAGAGACGGAATTTTATTTGCAAAAACGCATCAAAACAAAAGAGAGGAGAAAGGTCGAAGTTGTGTACCTGTGCGAAGTTTTTTACCCATTGTCAACTTCTTAAAAACTAACAATTTCTAATTGTCTGCCACCACAACTAGAAAATGTGATGAGATCAATATTGGAAAAAAATATCGATTCTAACGCCGTGTCCCGTTAAAATTCAAGTGCTTGTAAAGGAGGCTGAAAGGCAGTATAATACGGGTATTTACATATTCCAGGATCGTCCTCTGATCTCGCCGTATACATTGGTGTGTCATTAGCAGCCATGGTTCTAGCAATGATGATGTTGTTGGCCTACAGGTAAATACAATACCTGAACGGAATGTTTTCTGTGTTACTCGTGCTTTTTCACCTGACGAGGTAAGCAAACTTGTCCAATTTACAATTGTCTCTAAAGTTAGTGATCGGTACTATTTTATCTATGGTAGAAGATTTTGCCATCAAGTACCATTCCTGCGTGCATCAATTAAAATTGCGATAAAGGAAATCAACAAATGATACAAACGTCTCCTTAGGTGCAATCATTCAATATTGTTATGTAAATGATAAAATATTTTGTAATTGATTTCCCATGGTACCAGTAGCAATTCATAACGAGATTATACATGTCAATGTGTTCTCTGTAGGATATGGAAGAGACAGAAAGACCTTCAAAATGTGGTCTGGAAAATTCATTTCAAAGACCTAGACTTCTTTGTAGGGAAGCAGGTTCGGTCTTTCATGGTAAGCGTTCATGATAAGCACCTAATTAAATATATTCTATTTTACTTTACTTTTTATCACAATACTTAAAGAAAAAATCCGAATCAGCCTTCATTATTATTTGACCGAATGTTCATTGCAAGATGACTTCAAAATGAGTTTTTCAAACTTTTTTTCAAAGAACTTGTCCCGAAATGACAGTAGTAGTGATTTGGCAGTAAGGAAAAACAGCGTAGGAACCGCGTCTATACCACACCACCGTCGGATGAGCATCACCAGCCGCTCAGAGAAAGGGACGGAATACACGGGAGGAACCACGAACGCCGACACGTTATCCATGGACAACAACGTCATACAGAACTCCAAAATCACCGTGGCCAGATACAGAGGGCGACTCGTGGCACTGAAGTCTCTCAGGAAAAAGAAGTTCAAAACAGACGGGGTGAAGTTCCTCAAAGAAATGAAAGAGGTCTGTTCGTGTATTGTCATTCCCATTGCCGTTTTCCCTCTTGTTATTGTCCTTATTGTAATCTATATAATCTAAGGATTTCAAATAATAAAATTATCAATTATCAGGTCATTGAATTCAAACATGCAAACATTGCCGCTATGCTGGGTATATGTACTGACTCGGAGATTCCTTGCGCTGTTTGGGAGTACTGTTCCAAAGGAAGCGTTCAGGTAGTTTTATCAACCCTGTTAAGTAATATTTTATTCTTTGGATTCCTAGTAGATTATCACAGGACATTGCATGTACAAATCGTTCTAATTGCTGATTTATTTTGTAGGATGTGATCATTAAATTGGATACAATGTTTAAAATATCTATTGCTGTTGATATATGCAAGGTACTTTAATTGTAAAATAATCATTTTTTAAGGTCATTGAAGGGTATTTATACCCAGGTTTCTTTACTTATGTCATTGATATGATCTCCCGTATGGAATTCTCTAGGCGCTGAAAACAAAGTGAACAGACTGAGAGGTCAAAAGCATGTGTTTTTTTACGACATATAAATTGGATACAATGTTTAAAATATCCATTGCTGTTGATATATGCAAGGTACTTTAATTGTAAAATAATCATTTTTTAATGTATAAGCTTTCATTTAATGATGGGTAAAAAGAGAATACACAAACCTGTTCATAAAAATTCTAAGAATATTGTACTTTATTTAAAATGAGAGAATACACAACTCAAAACTAAGAATAATACTTTATATGGTACTGTTTATTTGATGCCTACATTTTGTTTCAATACTTTTGTGAAGACTCGCATAAGAGAAATAATTATTTCTGAAATATATGGGGAAATAAAACATCGTCTTGTTGTTCAAATAATTCTGTATTTTATTTCTGAGAGTATATTCATGTTTTTTTGTGAAATGTACTCTTGAAAACCTTGACTTTCGAATAAAATAGGTCTTTTACATTGCACCATTCTTTATCTCTAATCCAACTAGTATTTACGAACGCTGATGCATTTGTAATGCCATTATTTTGATATACAGATTGTTTGTTCATTGCAAATATTATTTGTTTAAACAATGTAAATTTACCACCGTCACTCACTATTAGTACTTAGCAGTCGTCGTTGATATTTTCTTCATTTTAATAAAATCGATATTTAATATCTATAAATGTGTTTATACACGTATTTTCACACATTTATTAGTAAATGCTCAATATAAAGGCTGTAACTAACAATTTAACAAAAGTATCTTTCAAACATATAAATTTTTTTATTAGGAATTAAAATCTTGTCTTTGGATGTCTTCATCAGGTCTGCCGAGAAATTTATTATTAGAAGGTTTGATAATTTCCATCCAACAGTAAGAATAAATATTATTTTATTATAAGGGCTTGTCATACCTTCATAAGAGCGACCTACGTTTCCATGGTAATATGAAGAGTTCCAACTGTTTGATTGACAACCGCTGGGCGTGTAAACTTACAGACTACGCTCCTCGTCATCTGCAAGGGGAAGACATCGACAGAGAAAAAGAAGAGGACGATGGGAAATACGCAGGTTACTGTTTCATCAATTTATTTACCGACATACTTGGTCAGGAATCAAGAAATACTGATAGCTGAGTCTTTAATTTAAAGTTTTGGATTCTAAGGCCTCTAAATCCGGGATAACTTTTACTTCAGTTCTGAAGTAAAGTAATGAATCTAAACCATGAAATTTTGTCTGTCATGAATGTAAAAAAAAAAAAAAAAAGACTGCGTGAAATACTGAGATGATAAACGGTAATCAAACTCAAAAGCAATTAAAACACAGAAGACCAAACACGGACCTCTAAAAACATCAGGTGCCATTGAGGAGTAAGCATCCCCTGTCGACCTGTCATACCGCAGCCGTGTACTTCTTGACATTTTAATGCAATAAATTGAACATTCACTTAAAATATTGGTATTTATTTAAAAGTAGGATTTATTTGACATTTTAATCAATTATGGCAACTACATCAATAAGATTTTATTTTAAAAATTTCTTTTGGAACTACCGCACACGGTTTAAACGAAATACGAATATAACGAACAATAAATTTCTTTTCCTAAATTTAACTTTTATAATTCTGAATTATTTACCTTTAGCTTTACTGTGGACAGCCCCAGAACTCCTGAGAAAGATCATTCCTACTGGGAAACGATTTGGATCTGCTGCCGGTGACGTGTACGCCTTCGCCATTATTGCCAAGGAGCTCATCTGTAGAGACAAACCTTACTCCATGGAGAGCCATCTTACTGCTGAAGGTTGTAGTCTATTGTTGTATAAATCTAAAATCTAAAAAAATCATCGTATTATACAGGGCAGACCATTCATTTAAAAATGAGTTAAATTACTTTAAGGTTGACTTGAGTTCTACATTGCTCTAAAGAATAATATAATTACAGTAAAACTCGGTTATAACGAAGTCACAGGGACCTATGAAATCACTTCGCTATATCCGTAATTCGTTATATATCCGTATAAGGAATTCATCAAATTCATATAGTTGGGGATCCAAAATAACTTCGCTATATCCGTGAATTCGCAATATCCGTGTTCGTACTAAACGAGTTTTACTGTAATACAAACAAGTACATCGGCGTGTTTCAGAAATCATTAATAAAGTAATGAATGACAACGAAGCCAAGCGTTTTAGACCATCTTTCCCTCAAGAATTGGACGGCATCCAAACAGCGAAACAAAGCTACGCCATAAAGAAGCTAATACAAAGCTGCTGGATAGAGGACCCAATGATGAGACCAACAGTGAAAACAATTCTGAAAACACTAAACAAAATCAACCCCTACAAGTAAAAATTTTTCTTTAAAAATTGTTTTGAAGTTTTCTTTATATGTACGTACATTTTAAGTACATGTACTGTAAATGTTGTTCATTTCCTTGGTAGAAATTCTAATGTGATTGAAAACATGGTTGTGATGATGGAGAAATATTCAAATCAGTTGGAGGAGATTGTAGCAGAGAGAACCGAACAGCTTCAGGAGGAAAAGAGAAAGACAGATGCACTTCTTTTCCGTATGCTTCCAAGGTATTCCCTGCACTGTATTATCATATGCTCAATATCGGATGAAACTTCAAAAGAACATTCATATCTGATTTTATATATCTGTTGTAGAAAAGTGGCTGAGGAATTAAAACTAGGTAAACCTGTGGCCGCCGAAAATTTTGAGTCCGTGACGATTTATTTTTCCGACATTGTCGGCTTTACGAATTTGGCTGGAGGTAGTACGCCAATGCAGGTATCACAAATATCTATGTGAACAAAATATGCAACTTAGATCAGAGTAGACTATTATGAATTAAAAACTATGAAGGCTGAGAGATTTTTAAAAGAAAGATTAAACAGCTGTTCTTGTACAAAGAGCGCCGTTGAATCCATATCGCCGTGTAGCTGGTTATTAAATAATTATAATTGAATATACAAAATGAAAAATGAATAGGTCATTCATCAGTCAAGAAGGCTTATATTCTAAAATTCAAACTGTAGATTTTGTAAATTAAAAGTGTCTCATTGATTTTAATTTTGCAAAGTCAGTCTTTATGAAAATTGTATGCCAGCCACATGCATTTTCTCTACATGTCATCCTCGTAAATGTTCTCTTCAATACAAAATATAAAGACACATATTGCTGTATGTGCTGATAAAATCAATAATTTAATAAAGTTAACCATTGTTGTTATTTAGTTATTCATAACATATAAATAAGAAATGATGATTCCAGGAACTGATTGATTCATTATTGATAACGAATAGAAAGGTCTTTCTATGTACTTCTAGGTTGTTGATTTGCTGAATTCTCTATACACACTTTTTGACGATATCATCGAACATTATGACGTTTACAAGGTAAATATTCCTATTTCCGCTTCCTGTGGATATAATACATACAAAAACAAGATAACATTTTATGAATTATCAAACTTCGGAAAATTGTCCATATATTTGCCATCTACAGAAAAGACATTCCTCTTTAATTTGTGAGACTTATCATAAACCCGAAGGAATACAGAAAAATTAAAAAATTTTGCATTTGTAGAAAAGAAAAACATATTTCTCCTTTCTTGAAAACCCGTGTTCTATGAAATAAAAATTTTTATAACATCATTTTAATATCAAACTTTAGGTAGAAACCATAGGTGATGCATACATGATAGTAAGCGGTCTCCCAGAACGGAACGAAAATAATCACGCCAACGAAATGGCCAAAGTGGCGTTAGAGCTATTAGATGGGGTCAAACATTTCCAAATACCACATAAACCAACCGAGCAACTGCAGATTAGAATTGGTATTTTCCTTTTATAGTCAATATCTAGTAATTGAGCATTGTTAGGTCTAGTTCTAGATGACGTAATAATAAACTCAAAACTTTAATTTTACGATATTTACTCAGAAAATACTAGGAAAAGTAATCTGGATACCAATATTTAATCTTCTTTTATTTAAAAGACGAAGTGAACTTCATCTTAATTAATATTTTCTCAAAGTTTAAATGTCTTCTAGATACATTTTACTTGTATGCTATGGAAAAGTCTCAAATAAATAATTTTCTTTCCTCTGTCTTAACTGTAAATGTCAGTTTAGCATGTCTTTTTTTATTTAACCGGAAAGTTCTGATATGTGTTATTTAAGTCATATATGGTCTAATTGAATATCATTAAAGAAATTTGTTTCTCAACTTGTAAGTTTCTTCCTATTTTAAATTATTTTTCTGTTTATGCACTACATACATTAATTTTTACTTTCAAGTGCCAACACTCTTCACCAACTTTGATTACATTTATGTATCTTAAACTATAGAGATTTGTCATTGTCCGTTTTAAATTAAATAAGCATACATTTAAATATGAATTTAATGGAATATACAGTACATGTACAACATCAATACTTGCTGTATTATTTATTTAGGTCTCCACTCCGGTTCTGTTTGTGCTGGGGTGGTGGGGTTAACCATGCCTCGGTATTGTCTGTTTGGGGATACAGTCAACACGGCCTCCAGGATGGAATCTAATGGCCTGGGTGAGGACTCTGTAAAATTAATAGTGATTGAATGAAATTTAAAATTATTCAAAAAATGATTGGGATTTTTGTTTGATTTTTTTTTAATTATTTACTTTGCTAGCTCTAAAAATCCATATAAGTTCAACGACAGCAGATTTATTAAAGCGAGAAAACTGTTACAAGATAGTGGAGCGAGGAAAACTAGAAGTAAAGGTAATAAATATGCAAACAGTAGCATGCCCAAATATAGGTCTCTTTATATCGTTTTAGATGAAACGCAGAAAAGATTAATTAACCGATAAATTTTATGTTTCTCCATCCAGGAAAGTTTTAATATTTACAACTGGATATTTTGCAATCGCGACTTTCTCTGTACAGTCCAAGATTTCCAAAATTTATATTTAGATATAAGTGAATTGTGTTATATCTGTATGTATACGTTTTTCCAGGGCAAAGGTTCTATGACCACGTACTGGTTAGAAGGTCGTATCGCAGCAGAAATTCCAGAATCTTCTTCTGGGGGTGTATCTCTGTCGGATTTTAATGCCTTAAACATACAGACTGATAGCGTGAATGATCCGGGCAATTCTAGGGTGTCGGAAAACGACGACGAGGTGGGAGAGGATGAACCATCTATAAAATACGTATCATTTCTGAACATGCCTTCTCTACCTAATGCTGCAGACATAAGCAGCAGTGACTCTGGGCTTTTAGAGCTGTTTGATAGTGAACCCGAGGATTTCACATCAACGTGATCTTTTTTATTAAGTGCTCTTCAATAATTTATTATGCACATATGTTTAATGATTGCCGTATTAATTAATATTTGTATGCAATTGATGTTAATATTGTTTCTTGTGCAACGTGGATTTTTGTAAATTATGTTTGTTTCTGTAAAAAAAAAATGCACTGAAATTTATTTAAACGCCCTCAAGTGTTATCATATCAGAATTTAATCTGTGTGAAAATTTTCTTGACATAAAACACCTCTGCACTTGAATTACTGATAAATGTATATTTATCTGATTATACCTGACTGAGGGGTTAAATAGTAAGTGTTCAGACTTAGAGGCCTAGACAAATCTACTTAATACTTTCAGAAGTCAGTTGAATCATCGTACACTTGTTTCCTAAGATTTCAGAATCAGATTCTTATTAGAAATAGTTTTTTTTTCTCAATTTGATAAAGATACAAGCAAAATTATAAAGGAAAAAATAAGCATACCCTTTAATATGTTAAAAAGACATTTATTTAGTCGAGTAGATTTTCATTTTTTTTCAATGACCTTTTTGTGGGCGAAAGAATGTGATGGCAGTCCTACAACAATGAAATTTTTGCTATAGTCCACTTCCATATTTACCTGAGGATTTCCGATTTGTCCATGGATTTGTTTCCAGTTGTAAACTTAGTATAAAGATCACTATGAAGATATTTATCTTCATAGTGATCTTTATACTAAGTTTACAACTTTTATGAAATGGATCAAAACCTTATTTTAAAAGATAAAGAATTCTAATGATTTCAAGAGAGAGTTTGCAATATTCAAGACTTCAAGTAAAATATTTCACAAGTATTAAAAACAAAGATGATATGGATTTATTTCTTCTGAGAACATAGCCTCCTCATGAACCACAGCCTACACGTACGATCCTTTACCGTTTTGGTGAGAGCTTTATATGGAGTCCAGACTGTTTCTTGAGATGCTAAGTAAAGGCCAGATACCCTGACTAACCTGATCACTCTCTGAGGCCCGTGATATGTTGCTTGTTTTAATTTGAGATGAGATTAATTTGGTTGCAGATTTAATATCGAATCAAGTTTATTTACAGCTACTAGTACTATACGGAATTTTGAGTAAACGTAATTACGTTTAACTTAATGTTTTAATTATAGATCACTTGATTTTGAATAACCCTATACTGATTTTATTATACGTGTCTACTTATTAGTTGCCTTTCATTGGATTTGTTCCCAAGCGTATCGATAATTAATGTCCATTTTGATCAATGAAGCTCTAATAAGCTGCTATTGATGTGAAATACGTTTCTATAATGTACCATATGGTTGAATTTATAACTTTTAATAATCATATATATTTATTATCACTCTTTTTACTTTCTAAAATCAGTTGATATTTTTTTTTAATATTATTATAAGATGGTTTTTTTTCATTTAACCCCTTACATGGCATATACGCATTTCTACGCCTCTGACTTGAAAAACAAGTATAGTGTGAAAAAACATTCATAACTTTGTTAAAAATAGACATATCAGAATAAATCTTGCACCGTTGGAAAGAGAAAATAAATACGGAAAAATAATATATAAAAATATTTTAATTGGTTATACCAGTTTTTTGCTAGTTTGAGTAAAACTTTGATCACTATTTGAGCGATTTGCCATTCTCGAAATCAATGTGGGGGGGGGGGGGGGGGGGGGGTAACACATTATATGTAAAAATGCTAAATTCTGGTACGTGTTTACATCCCAACCCTACCCAATCCCCGCAAAATACTTAAAATTGGTTTGTAAAAAAAGAAATGTACAACATTTCATAATTTTCAATGTCCACAACAATACAATATTTTTTTTATATATTTAACTATGCAAAAAAACTAGAATGAAAATCATTGTTTAATAAATGAAAATTCCAGCATGATTATTGTGTATTTCATTGCCATGGCAACTGAAATGAAATTTTTATAATCATTTTCAGAAACAACACAATACCTGCTTTCAGAATATATTGGTATTTACAAAAATTACAAGAAATACCCCAAAAATAAATTGAAATCTTAATATCAATTTGTCTAAAAATGCTTAAAATCTTTGCCATGGAGGGGGTTAAGAGCTTATTGATACATATATCAAGGCTTGAAAGATAATATAACATTTGATTATTCAATATTTGACATATTCTTTAATAGGCGATGTTTTAGATGTATTTTAAAAATTTTGGACTTTATTCTGAACAATGAAAATGACAAAGTTTAAGTTTTTACTGTTTAATCATATGAAAGGATACTTTATTGGTTAATTTTAATGCATGGAATGGGCAGTTAAATGTACAAATATGAAAAAAAAAACATTTTTCTTCTCTTTTTTGTTTTGTTTTTATTTTTATATTATAAATAAGACTCCCGATTTAAGTGGCAAAATAAATTACCAGGTATTCTTTTTATTAACTGAAAAGGGTTTTTAAAAGTCTCATTTTGGAAAAAAGAAAAATATACAAAGACGCATACTCTTCCTTTAAAACTTACTTTATACTGAAATTGAGCTTTTTTCTTTATAACAAATTATTGTTTATCAAATTTTTTTTTTACCTTGTGCCATAGTTAAATAAAGTGGAGCATAATTTGTTGTAAAAAGGCTTTTTTTTCAAATTTCAACAAACAATTTTAAAAATCATATTTAAATTTTTGTTTTAATGTCAACAACAAAAATAAGTGCAAAAGAATTTTTGAAAAAAGAAATAACACGATTTGAAATATTTGAATATGGTTTGATTTGTCTTCAAACAGTTAACCTAAAATATATGTCAGAAAATAAATGATGCCTTCCATATGATAGTCACAAAGCAAACTTTCCGAGACTTTGCAATTGAAATTAATGTTCAAAATGTGTGCATAAATTTGTACAGATTTATCTTTTTAAAAGGGTACAAAATGAGACAAAGTTATATATATTTGAACACAGAAGAAATCTTAATATATAACTTAGAATGAAAAGAAATGGTAAAAATAATCATGAGTTGGTCTCAAAAGATACAATTGACGATACTCGTACATACACGTATCTGAAAACGATTTCAAACATTTTAACATTAAAATAAATCTAACATAACATTAAAATATATCTAATTTTGTGTACAACTTTATTCCTTTGCATAAACCACCCATGCACTTGAATTATTTATACATGTGTATGCCTATATTATCAGATAATATCTGACTGGGGTTAAGTGATGAGCGTCCCCACTTTGATGCGCAAGTAGGTTTGGTCCATACTTTCAGAAGTAAATTGAATCATCGTCTTTTACGATTATAAAACTCTTATCACATCGTTTCAAATAAATATTTTTTTTTTCTTTTGAGAAGTTGAAAGTTAAAATGGGTGTTTAATTAAATATTAACCAGTTTCAGTTTCGGTGAAGCCAAGAACAGAAGTCGCGGCAAGAAAAGAAAACTCTAGATATTTGTAAACGGGTAGACAGCAACAGTTATTAGCAAGAAAGAAGTTTTAATTTTCTAAGTAAACAAACAAAGAATGAAATTAAGGACGAAAAGATTTTTTTCATTTTTGAAATATATTTAGGGATATTAATTTTATTCCTTATGGCTTTTTAAGCCTTATTCGAATTAGGATTGTAAATCCATATCCTTTGGGAAGAAATAGAAATATTCTAATAAACACTGTGTGTCTTAAGTTTCAAACTTCATCATACTTACTTATGGTCTTAGGTTACATGGAAAGAGCATTCAAAATCTTCAAAAATCAAATAAAATTTTAATATAGTCCTGCATGTGTAGAAAGGTTAATTTGGTATTTCAGGCTGCGGAATCATGAAACATCTTACGCTTAAGTCATTTTTTGGTACTATCCTTCAATGTTGTGGAGGTCAAGCAGATCAAAATAAAAATACTTTTCAATATTGATTGATGACCAAAGTGTTGTTATTTGCGAATTTTGAGATTAATTAATACACAATGAACATTTTACAGGCGATTGAAAATTTAACTCAAGTCTAAGTCTGTTTCATGATCCTGGGGCCAGGTGTAATTTCATATAATTTTTATTAAAAGAACATGTATTCGAGATGAATTTTTCTTGTTATATCGGATATTTTATATGTATGTACACTATCTTGCAGTCACGATAAATATATTGTCGGCTAAATCTGGAATTATTTCCTGTGTACTCCACGGGTGTTTGATACTATCAATAGTTGATATCATACTAATGTCTACATTTGAACATTGATAAAAATAAAAAAAAAAGCTTATAAAATAAATATACAGGTCAAGATATATATTATCAAGATATAAAATATATAATTTCTTATCAATGGCTAAAATTTGACCAATGTCTTCTTCTCGGGCCAGCGTTCATCTCCAAAATAAACAATCCTGGTGGATGTAATTTGGTGCGTTTTGTGACTCTCCATTAAGTTAAATGTCGACTTCTTCTCCATCCAATGGTCTAAATATTAAATATAGTAACTAAGCATTAAATTTCCCAGGTTTACAATGGACTCTGTCTGATAGAGTCATCAAACATGTAACATAGGAATATTTCTTCATGTAACGGGAGCGGAGGTTGGGACATCCCTTCTTTCGTTTCTGAGTACCTAATAACTACCTATAAAAGGGGCTTCCTCAACATCAATCTGAAATGAAGAAAGACACTTAGAGGCCAACAATACAAAAAAAGATGAATACGCACTTTTTATTATTATTCTGCGTTTTCATCAACTATGCACGAATAATGCCATGCCAGGCATCGACAAGCCTGCCAAAGCAACAGTACGGGTCGACAGCCAACCTTTTGGAAATCATAACTACTAAGGCGTCTAGGAGAAATTTTCAGACACAACATCAAAAACTTTCATTAAACGATTTGACAAATTTAAAA
The DNA here is from genome assembly GCF_032062105.1 of Saccostrea cuccullata. Taxonomy (NCBI): domain Eukaryota; kingdom Metazoa; phylum Mollusca; class Bivalvia; order Ostreida; family Ostreidae; genus Saccostrea; species Saccostrea cuccullata. The sequence continues at coordinate 246,871 of NW_026928905.1, read as the reverse complement.
AATGTAATGACATTATCTGAGAGGGCAATTTCCTTTGCTGTAGTTGCGCTGCAAGAATATGTAAGTTAGAAATGTTATATAAAAGAAATATACGAATTCATTGTGTACATATGGCAATAAAAAGAAATTATTTATATGTTTTCATTGCAGACTAATTCACAACTATTTTCTGGCACGGAACAGCTGATGAACAATGAGGAAAAGCAAAATATGATATTTAACAGTGTAAGTAGTCAAACATTTTACAAATACATGTATTAGTATGTGTACAATGTAAATAAAAATAAGAATATTAAATAAAATAAATATTTATAAAGTGGTATTGTCTTTTACAGTATGAGCAGATACGTTCATCTTTAAAGTCAATCACTTGTTCTATGGATGACAGTTTGCAAACTATAATGAGGAGTGTTCGATTAAGAGGATTTTTGAACGGACAGGATACGGAAGCGGAAGAAGTGAGTAGAAAATTTCAGACCGTCCAGCTACAGCTGAAATATTTACAAATAACCTCAACCTGGAATGGAGGAGACAACCAGTGTCCGCCGCTGTCGTCACTTCCGCCATCTTATCAACAATATCTGAACTTTAATATTGCAAAGGAAACGAACCGAATCATAGGAACTCTTAAAGATTTTGTGAAATCTGTGAACTACACCTTCAATGACTGCAGCACAGTGGACACGCTAATCACTTTTCTAAGTCGAGGGAAGAATTTACTTCCTGCTGTAAGTAAAACTACTCAAGTAATTCTCTTATAAGTTTAATTCTAAAGCATCTTCTTATCATTTTTTTTAATTTACCAAGTAAATGCAAAATTACAACATTATAATAGTTATGTTATTTTTCTATACATTCTTTTATTAGACGGATTGCTCTTAAATATAACTATTTTTTCATCAATACAGAATAGACACGTTGCTGTACCACCGAGTGAGAGTCCTCAAATTTTTAATCAGTCGGTAAGCATAATTTATTTGCAGTATTCAGCATTATTATAAATTTTCCCCCTTAAGTATATATGCACAGCCCATTGACGAACATATTACAATTATTTACAGATTCGTTATAAATGGAATGAAACAGAACGGCGTTTATGTGGCGTTCTACATGATATACAAGCACTACAAAGCTTGACGAAAATCAACCATGCTGAAACTGACAACATCCAAGTTCTAATGGACGTCACTTCCTATATCAAAAACAGTTTGTCTGCGCTTGGATCAAATGGTGGTTGCTCTAGAAATACCCTACACTCAACCCTTCCTTTACGCATGAAAAATATTCAGACTTATTCTCAAAATATTAATGTAAAGATTAACCAGCTTTTGCTGGATCTGAATTCCTATAAAAACTCAAAATTCTGTTCTCATTTGTAAAGTTAACCTAGCCTACGTGTTGCATGGAACTACCTCAAAATGGCAGCTGATATAGCATAATGATCATTCATATATTTTGCTTAATTTCTACTGCAAGATAGATGTTTATATGTCATATATATGTAATATAATTTACATACATGTGTATATATATTTCATTTTTACCATTGTCATAGTTCATATTTATAATGCATCTCAAAAGATTGTGCCATGAATTTTGTATCATTTTTTTTTACTATTCTTTTAAATAAACAAAAAAAAACTGTATTATGTTCTTTTTCCTTTATTTACGTCATATACATGTACAAGTCTTTATTCACTCTTATTAGCTAAAATGTTAATTAATGTGTTGCAAAAATTAACATCGACGTTTAAAATTTACTTTGATGTGAAAAGTTAAAACTCTACATACTACACTATTTGAATCAACATTTCAGGTTAGATGTTCAAATTTTCAAATAGCCAAAATGACCATATTGACCAGTTCAAAAGTCAATACTATGTAATTGTATAATAAGTGTCCGGTGACGAATTTTCTTTATTTAAATGTGTAAATATAGAGTTTGGGAATTTATTGTACCTGATAAATGAAACCCTCTCGCTTTCCTGTCCCTCTGAAATGCGGCCAAATAGGTCACATCTGAGTTGACTTATCAATTTACTGATTAAATAAATCAAAATGTTGCACCTACAGATATACTTGTATGATAAGCATATTTTATAGAAATATGCAAAATAAAGTGGTAAAATCTTTTTACTTACAGTGTACTTGCACGGCAATATGTCAGTTAATATAGATTCAACATTGTTTTTTTCAACAAAAAACTAGAGGTACTGTGAGCAATGAGCTCACTAAATGATACCCATCGCCTCCCATATGGTTATAATGGCAAAGTCCATGTTTTGTTGTGGCCGGGAAACCCAAAATATGTGTCGGATCAAAAAGTAAAATAGGAGGTGCACAATGGCAATATGTAATAATGATTCTGTGGAAGTTTCAGTAAATTTCACTCAGTGGTATAAGAGGAGTTGAGGATAAGAGATGGGTACTACAAAGCGTAACAGACAGACGGACGGACAGACATACCGATTACAGTATACCCTCCCACTTTTCAAGCGGCGGTATAATAAACTAGAGGTACTGTGAGCAGTGAGTTCACTAAATGATACCCCCCGCCTCCCATATGATTATAATGGAAAAGTCCATGTTTTGTTGTGGCCGGGAAACCCAAAATATGTGTCGGATCAAAAAGTAAAATAGGAGGTGCACAATGGCAATATGTAATAAAGATTCTGTGAAAGTTTCATTAAATTTCACTCAGTGGTATAAGAGGAGTTGCGGATAAGAGATGGGTACCCCAAAGCGTAACAGACGGACGGACGTACAGACGGACGGACAGACGGACGGACGGAAATACCGATTACTATATACCCTCCCACTTTTCAAGCGGGGGGTATAACTAAAGCTGACTGTTGTCGTCTTACAGATATATTAATGCTAGTGTTTGCCATTAAGTGTTCTATCCTTTAATTTATACGATTAGTTTTGGAACAAAATTTTTGTATAAAACGTTTCGCTCAAAATTGGCGTCCTTGGTGAAAAGGAAAATTCCCAAACTTCACTGATCATTAACAGGCTGCCGATCATATTCCAAATAAGATAAATTGGTTATTTCTTGAAATATACGAGGAGTTTGAAGTGACGGATTGACAGACCAAGGAAACTCAAGTATACCCAAATTTGAATTAAAAAGTTATAGTGTAACAAACTTTTATATTTTGTTACATAAACACTTAAATAATGTTACTGAAATAAAGAAAAATCATGAAATGAAAATATACAGAAAGAAAATTTAACGAAGAAAAAAATACCGGTAATAATCGAGAAAATATAATCGTTGAATTTCATTTTTATTTTTCAATTCTCCTCCATGGCACCTGATCCCACCTCTGATGTGCAGAAGGATAAAACGTACGCTGAACTAGGACCTTAGGTCCCCCGCGCAGTTCACGTCTATCGGGTCTATTTACTCCGCTACAAAATGTAGTGCGTTGCATACGTAAAGTAAAAATAGAATAAATCGTAATGCTGTGAAGCCTTTTCAGTGTAAAAAAAACCAGAAAATTTATTTTTGTCAAGGGAATAACCATCTGCGATGGGTATTAGAAAACAAAGATGGGGAGGGGGGTTGCTGAGCAACATTAACTGCAATATTATAAGATATATGATATATTAGAGTTTAACATTTATGGATTATGTTGGGTGACCTGTGGTCTCCCCTATGATTTTATTATTCCATGTAAGGTTATAGTATCTATATAACACAGTGCCTAACCTCTGATCTCCTTACTAATAGTAAGCGACTCAGAGTAAACGACGTACGTCCAGTCTCTGCATTCGCAGATCTCTAACAAGCAAGGGGGTTGAAGATTTTGCCCCCTAGCACCCCCTTTTCATTTCGTTCGGACTTTTCACCAATCCTTTAACATAATGGAATAATTATTTGGTAATAAATTATTTAATGTCTCTTTTGTCTTCCTTATCAGGTATATACTGTATTTGAAGGCAAGCAAGTTGACTAATCCTCCAAATTCCAATTCCATGCACTTTTTCACTTTCAAAAAATTAGGGTCGCAATTCTTTTTTTGAGAGGATTTGAAAAATAATTCTACACATACCATGATTTTAAATTATTGCCTACTTACAACTTTCAATACCATCGTAATAATGTACAACATAAGATTACCTTTGTCTCATTCATATACTACAATTTGTGAACTATGAAATCCTTATTGATGGACAATATAAGACTTCGGCTTGTTTCCATAATCTTTATGCGAATACCAGAGGTAATAAAAAGTTAATAAGACCAGAGGTCACTTTTTATCGTACATCTCTAGGGCGACCATAGGTCACCTTATATTGTACATCAGTAGGGGGACCAGGGATCACCTTATATTGTACATCAGTAGGGGGACCAGAGGCCACCTTATTTTGTACATCAGTAGGGGGACCAGAGGTAACCTTATATTGTATATCAGTAGGGGGACCATATGATACCTTATATTGTAAATCAGTAGGGGAACCAGGGATCACCTTATATTGTACATCAGTAGGGGGACATCAGTAGGGGACTTAGAGGACACCTTAGGGGGACCAGAGGTCATCTTATATTGTACATCAGTAGGGGACCTGTGGTCACCTTATATTGAACATCAGTAGGGGACCTGAGGACACTTATTATTACACTTTACATCAATAGGGGGACCAGAGGTCATCCTGTATTGTACATCAGAAGGAGGACCAGAGGTCACCTTATATTGTACATCAGTAGGGGGACTAGAGGACACCTTATAATGTACATCAGTAGTGGGACCAGAGGGCACCTTATATTGTACATCAGTAGGGGGACCAGAGGACACCTTATATTGTACATCAGTAGGGGGACCAGAGGACATCTTATATTGTACATCAGTAGGGGGACCAGAGGGCACCTTATATTGTACATGAGTAGGGGGACCAGAGGACACCTTATATTGTACATCAGTAGGAAGACCAGAGGTTACCTTATATTATACATCATATGGGAGACAAGAGGACACCTTTTATTGTACATCAGTAGGGGGATCAGGGTTCACCTTATATTGTACAACAGTAGGGGGACCAGAGGTCACTTTATATTGTACAAAAGTAGGGGACATCAGTAGGGGGACCAACAAGGGGTCACCTTATATTATACATCAGAAAGGGGACCAGGGGTCACTTTATATTGTACATCAGTAGGGGGACCAAAGGACACCTTATATTGTACATCAGTTGTGGAACCAGGGGTCACCATATATTGTACACCAGTAGGGAGACCAGGGGTCATCTTATATTGAACATCAGTAGGGGACCAGAGGACACTTAATATTACACTTTAGATCAATAGGGGGACCAGAGGGCACCTTATATTGTACATCAGTAGGGGACATCAGTAGGGGAACTAGAGGTCACCTTATATTGTATATCAATAGGTGGACCAGAGGTAACCTTATATTGTACATCAGTAGGGGGACCAGAGGACACCATATATCGTACATTGGTAGGGGGACTAGGGTCACCTTATATTGTACATCAGTAGGGGGACATCAGTAGGGGACCTAGAGGACACCTTATATTTAACATCAGTAGGAGACTTCAGTAGGGGGACCAGAGGTCATCTTATATTGTACATCAGTAGGGGACCTGTGGTAACCTTATATTGAACATCAGTAGGGGACCTGAGGACACATAATTTAACACTTTACATCAATAGGGGGACAAGAGGTAACCCTGTATTATACATCAGTAGGAGGACCAGAGGTCACCGTATATTGTACATCAGTAGGGGGACTAGAGGACACCTTATAATACACATCAGTAGGGGGACAGAGCCTTCAGTTCAGTTTTAACGTTCGTTACTAGGTGGACCAGAGGTAAACTAATATTGTACATCAATAAGTTGACCAAAGGTCACCTTATATGTTATTTCATTATGGAGACTAATGGACATCTTTATATTGTACAACAGAAAGGGGACCATAGGTCACCTTATACTGTACAAGAGCAGACGTCAGATTATATTGTACATCATAAGGGGAAATGGAGGTCACCTTATACATCAATAGGGGGTCAGAGGTCACCTTATGTTGTAGATCATTATGAGGACCTTAGGTCACTCTATATTTTACATCACAAGGGGGACCAGAGGTCACCTTGTATTGTACATAAATAGGGAGACCAGTGGTCCCCTTTGTTGTACATTTTTAAAGAAATCAGACATAAAAAAATTATATGAATGCAGATAGAAAAAGCATCAACGATTTTAGACCCGTCTTAACCAACAGACACCTTAAAAGAAAACAAGGGCGGACCAGAGGTTACACATAAAATTGCATATTAACGAGATGCTAGAGGTTTACTTAAGAACACGACAAGAGGCATATGGATCTTATAGATTATCTGAACATCTTGTAAAACTTTAAAACTTTCATTTCAAATAATCGGTAATAATTAGCAATAATTAGTAGTGCTCATTGACCACAAAAACCCTCATCCTGAGGTCATATATTTCACAATTTTGAAAAAAAGTACCATTGTTCATAAAAAAATAGTTTATACCAAAGAACAAATTTCAGCAATAATTCAATTACAGTATTGTCTACAAATTACATGGTACCCATGAGCCAGGGGCCTTGAAATTTATAATTCTGGAAGACGCTCCCTTGCTTATCATAACTATATGTAGTTAGTTTAATTAATATCCAGGAGCAGAGAGGAGAATTTTTAAAGAATTAAGGGGGCTGGAGGTCAACAAATTAACCACAAAATAATCATCAGATTTAACTTATTATTTTAGATACGGTATTATAAGCTGTCAACTATCATTTGGCAAAGGAAATATTCATACATTTTAGTTTTAAAATTTGATCATTTTTGTATATATTTATATGGAGTTCTTCTTTTAAAGGAGATCAAAATAGTCTGAAAATGGCTGCCACCCCCAGCCTCTTTAATGAATTTAAACTTTACAGTTTATATAGCCCCAACGTAACACCGGAACCCCTTGACCTTTGGGTCACGAATTTCAAAACTTTGGAGATAATACCCTTCCTCATCACAACTTTGCATGTAGTTAGTTTGTTTAATATCTAGGGGCAGAGGGAAATATTTTCAAAGAATAAATGCATTTCATAAATTAATATAAATTTTTATAACCCTGTCCTAATCCCAGGGCCCCTGACCCTGGGACAATGAATTTCACAATTTTGGTAGATCAGTCAATGCTTATGTTAATTATGCCAACAGTTTGACGGCTTGATGCCAATGAGTAAAGAAGATTTTTAAAGATTTCATCAATTGTAGTAGTTTCGCCCCAACCTTCTTGCCTTAGGGGGTGGAGGGCAGGGACCACGGATTAAAAAATCTCCCCTTCACCCATAGATGCTTTATTCCAAAATTGGTTGTAAATGGTTGAGGGATTACAGAGAAAAGCTGAAAATGTTCGAATGTTAACGCACAATGCACAGCGCACGACGCCAGAAAAGAAAACTGATCACATGAGTTGATTCAGGTAACCAAATAAGAACTCCTTTGGTCTCAATATTTATGTAAAATATTAGGTGTCTTCTGGTCTCCCTTTTGACTTACAATATAAGATGACCTCTGGTCTTCTTATTGATGTAAAATAGTCTTCCGGTTTTTTTTATTGTCGTTCAAAATAGTGTTATCATTAGCTTTAATGATGTACAATATAATGTGACCTCTTGTTTCCCTACTGATGTACAAATTACGAGGGCTGTTCAATTAATAATGTCCTGAACTGTATGACATACAATACTAAGCTTGAATTTTTCACATCATTGCATCTTTAATGAATTTATAACAATTGATATGACTACTTTTCATCACATAGTTTAATGGTGAGAAGCTGGAAAACAAGGGTATTCGAGACACTGCATTAAAAATGAATTGTTAAGAATCAGTAAACTAGAGTGAAATTAAACCGCTCATCAAAGCTGCTGTAAAACTTGTTAAGAATCCCAAAGAAATACTCACTAAAATATGTAAAAATTTAGTGCAATCAATGTCTGTTTTATAGACAATTGAGCGGGTGAATTTCAATGATAAAAAAGATATATCATGGGCATCAAAAATGGATACCGTATTTGCAAACAAAAATTAAACAAATAATGTACTGTTTGCCAAATTTCAACAAATAATCACTGATGGTGTATGATTGACTATACGACACATAGCAAAGAATGGAGGCGTACAAGGCGAGGACAATCCCCCGCTCTGAAAAAAGACATTTCTCAATTCGAAAAGTAGTATTTTTTCAAAAATTTATGGTTTATATAATCTTTTACATATCAAATTCTGTATTTTATTGTTTTAATAATTTATGAATAATTTATTTGTTACTCATGTTTTTAAGACATTTGAAAACCAAAAGAAAAGAAAAAAGCTTCATGTATGATTCCCCTTACTGGTCCCCTACTGATGTACAATAAGAGGTGACCTCTGGTTCCCCTACTGGTGTACAATATAAGGTGTCCTCTGGTCCCCTTCTAATGTAAAATGTAAGGTGACCTCTGGTCCCCCTACTGATGTACAATATAAAGTGACCTCTGATCCCCTTACTGATGTACAATATAAGGTGACCTCTAGTCCTCCTTCTGGTGTTAAATATAAGGTGACCTCTGGTCTCCCTTTTGATGTACAATATAAAGTGGTGTCTGGTCCCCCTACTGATGTACAATATAAGAAGACCTCTGATCCCCCTTCTGATTTTAAATATACACATACAAATATATATGTAAGATGAACCCGGTCCCCCTGCTGATATACAATATAAGGTGGCCTCTGGTCCTACTACTGATGTACAATATAAGGTGGCCTCTGGTCTCCCTTCTGATGTAAGTCATAAGGTGACCTCTGGTCCCCCTTACTGATGAACCATATAAGGTAGCCTCTGGTCCCCTTACTGATGCACAATATAAGGTGACCTCTGGTCCCCCTTCTGATGTACAATATAAGGTGACCTCTGGTCCCCCTGCTGATGTACAATATAAGGTGACCTCTGGTCATCCTACTGATGTTAATTATAAGGTGACCTCTGGTCTCCCTACTTATGTACAATATAAGGTGACCTCTGGTCCCCCTGCTAATGTACAATATAAGATGACCTCTGATCCCCCTTCTGATTTTAAATATACACATGTAAGATGACCCCTGGTCCCCCTGCTGATATACAATATAAGGTGGCCTCTGGTCCTACTACTGATGTACAATATAAAGTGGTGTCTGGTCCCCCTACTGATGTACAATATAAGATGACCTCTGATCCCCCTTCTGATTTTAAATATACACATGTAAGATGACCCCTGGTCCCCCTACTGATATACAATATAAGGTGGCCTCTGGTCCTACTACTGATGTACAATATAAGGTGGCCTCTGGCCTCCCTTCTGATGTAAGATATAAGGTGACCTCTGGTCCCCCTTACTGATGAACCATATAAGGTAGCCTCTGGTCCCCTTACTGATGCACAATATAAGGTGACCTCTGGTCCCCCTTCTGATGTACAATATAAGGTGACCTCTGGTCCCCCTGCTGATGTACAATATAAGGTGACCTCTAGTCCCCCTTCTGGTGTTAAATATAAGGTGTCCTCTGGTCCCGCTACAGATGTACAGTACAATATAAGGTGACCACTAGTCCCCGCACAATATAAGGTGACCTCTGGTCATACTTCTGATGTTTAAATATAAAGTGACCTCTGGTCCTACTACTAATGTACAATATAAGGTGACCTCTGGTTTCTCTACTGATGTACGGTACAATATTAGGTGACCACTAGTGCCCGGACTAACGTAAAATATCGGGTGACCTCTGGTTCCCGTCCTGATGCACAATATAAGGTGTCCTCTGGTCCCTCTACTGATGTACAATATATATAAAGAGCCCTCTGGTCTCCCTACTGATGTACAATATAAGGTGTCCTCTGGTCCCTCTACTGATGTACAGTACAATATTAGGTGACCTGTAGTCCCCCTACTGATGTACAATATAGGGTGACCTTTGGTCCCCCAAATGATGTACGATATAAGGTCCCCCTTATTGTGTGCAATAAAAGATTACCTTTGGACCCCTAATTAATTTAAAATGTAAGATGTCCTATGATCCCTCTGATGATGTACAATATAAGGTGACCACTGGTCTCCCTAATGATGTAAAATATAAGGTGGCCTCTGGTTCCCCTGCTGATACATAATATATGGTGTCTTCTGGTCCCCCTACTGATGTACAATGTAAGGTGATCTCTGGTCCCCCTACTGATGTACAATATTAAGTATGAGGTTACCTCTGGTCACCCTTTATTACTTTCACGTTTCTGTTAATATATATATTCGAAAGTTAATCTTTATAAAGTTATAAATATTATTATTTTGGAGTAAGACAAAGAACATTGTCTATCATATAAAATTCAATTAATATAAGGTGACCTGAGGTCTTCGTATTGATATCGATGAATTTACTTTTGTGCCTTTAATGCCTGAAGAGTTCCTAGAATGTTTTATTACTCCGCAAAATGACGAACTATTTGCGGGGGACCTCAGGTCCTAGTTGAGCGTACGTTTTATCCTTCTGCCTCTGATGTTTCGGAGGTCCTTGTTTGCCCTGCTCCAATATTTTGTATTGTTTAATGAACTTCTGAGCTTGAATGTATACTGTTCATAATCTCCATATATTTTACATTTTTTCAGTTCGTTTAATACACTCTGTTTTCACATGTACTTCAAGATATAAATAATTTCGGCAACAATGCTTTGAATTCAGATATAAAAAGAAATGCTGTTCTTGCTGATTTAGTGATATGATGAGTTTAAATAATGGAATGCTAACATTCATACTCGTATAACAACAAAAGCAATGGGGTTTTTTTTTTTTTGTTCAATACCTCGAGAATTGTTCACATATATGGAGACGACATTGCTTGCAAATGGATGGCTGCAATTATAGTCCTATACTCGGCACTCGGGGCTGTTCTAGGCAAAGAGAGATCTTGCAAGAACAGATACAAGGAGAAAAGGAATTTTATCGTATTTTTTTTAACTGCCTACAATATGAAAATTGTTTTTAAAACTTAAACTTTCGTTCATGTAGTGTAAACCTGCAATCTCATTCTAACTTGTTAACAAGTCCATGATGTTAACAGCTCTATAATTGCATTACCATAAGACTGGCTTAATGTCTGATGCAATATCTCCAAATGTTCAGCTTAACCTAACACATTCGTTATCAGGTAGAGTTGACCCCACACCTGATTTTAACTGTGCAATATGTCTAAAGCCAGAGGAGATGCCTATTATAAGTAAAAAAAATTCAATATCTCTGATTTTTTTTTACTCTGGATTACATTTTAATATTTGTGATGTCAGATTTTCAAAACTTTGTCATACTTAACAATAAAAGATAATAATATATTGTAGAAAACATTGACCTTCTTATTGTTTATTTATTTATTTATTCAAGAAAACAAGATGGAAACGGTAAAGCCCATATTTTGATCTTTATCATATCCATGTTAAATGCGGAATGTCTAATACGGTGACCTTTCAGGTATTTCCAGCAAACTCAGCTCAATCTTTCCATTCGTCGGAAAGACCCCGAGTAAAGGATATTGATAAATGGTGGTTATGAATGATCATCTTCGTATACTATCTACACCTGTAATACTATATCAATATATAGAGAATAATACATACCCTTTTCCATAATCAGCCCTCGGGCGGCTGATATTGGTGTCTCGGGCTGATACAGGATGTGATATGGAAAAGGGTATGTATTATTCTCTATATATCTGTACTTTTGAAGATTGAAAACAGGGTCTGTGGGTACCAAATTTTATAGTTTTCACCCCAAACTTTGTAAGATGATTTTAAAACAAATACTCAATAATAAGAGGAAACTTCTCTTGAAATTCATTTTTATCAAGCAACATCAATGGAAGGCTGCAAATTTAAGTCCTGTACTCGGCACTCCGGGCTGAGAGGCATTTTGCCAGCAAAAACACAATGTGAAAATATTCAAAACGTAACTGCCTCCTATATGAAAAATGTTTTTAAATTACACTTTCATTCATGAAGTGTAAACCTGCAATTATGTTCTATTCGAAACTGAGTTAGTTGCATTACCATAAACACACAGATAAAGGCTTGTTCAATGTTGAATGCTAAATTGTCTCTTAATTTTTACTTTGAAAATTAAACATCATCCATTATTGGGTAGAGGTGACCTCACACCTGGTTTTATCCGTGCAGTATGTCTAAAGCCAGAAGAGATGTCTAATATTATAAGTAAAAAAAATTCAATAGCTCTGAAATTTGATTCTGGGTTACATTCGAATATTTGTGACGTCAAATTTTCAAAACTTCGTCATACTAAATGAAAAATATAATATATCGCAGAAAACATTGACTTTCTTATTTATTTATTTATTTATTTGTCTATTTATTTATTTGTCTATTTATTTGTCTATTTATTTATTTATTTATTCAAGTAAACAAGATCGAAACGGTAAAGCCCATATTTCGATCTTTATCATATCCCTGTCAAATGCTGGAATATGACACAGTGTGACCTTTCAGGTATTTCCAGCAAACTCAGCACAATTTTTCCACTCGTCGGAAAGGCCCCGAGTAAAGGATATTGATAATGGTGGTTATGAATGAAATTATCTTCGTATACTATAAGGCACTATAGTACTATATCTGATCTTTATCGGTCATCTTAAAATGGATGTGTGTGAAACTGAAGATAAGGGATGAATGAAAGCTGTAAAATTTTATGAATGAATAATTTACTATTCCGTACGCTTATTTACTTAGACGGTAGATACTATATCATCAAACATCGGTATTATCTTTAGATTCGACTTTGTACATTTACATGTACGCAGTGTGTATCGTATCGTATCGTATATGAAGTCATTGAGAAAATTGTGAGCATTTTCTAAAAGTGTTTCAATGACTTAGATGTAATAGTAGTTTAGTTACATATAATAAAATCACATTTTCACTTTCTATTGTGGATAATCTCATTCATTTATTTCTTTAGAGTACATCAAAAGCTCTCTGTTTTGAATCATATATATTTTACTTTTTTGGTCGTTCAACTCTGGTCTTGAAACTGATTTAGATCATTTATAATCCAAGCTTCAAGAGATGACGAAGCCTAAATGTTTGGGATAGGTAAGACTGCGTTATTTAGAGGCATACTAGTTTTCTTCAACCATGAATTCAAAAACCAGCTCACTAAAATTACCTGTTTGAGTTGAGAAATATCCGTAAGTTTGGCAGTACGTATATATATAGAAATTAATAAACGACTTGGATGATGCATACATCATGAATACATAAACAGGTTTGCAGTTTACCATGTGCGTGTACTTCTGATTTAGTCATACCAACGTAAAATTTGAATGTTCGCTGCAGCAATCATGAACAATTAACATCATAAATTATAGAATTTTCTGACCTTTCTGAATTTTCTGATCTTGTTATAAAACCAGTGCTCAGTACCCTTTATATTGATTGCAAAAAGATAAGTGAAAAGTAACAGTAGAGTTTCCATTCTTTAGGTTACGATTTATTATAATAAATATCTAATTAACAACAAAAAATGAAAAATACAATATAAACCTGGAAATGAAAACAAGGATTAACAACATAATAAATTCTTACGCAGAACAAAAACAATAAATTACAGAGAAGTCTTGCATTCGAGATGCTATATTCTCTCAATACAACACTTACTATAATAGAACCATAAATGTAACAATCAAATGAATAGATCTTTCATACAATGTATTAACTTCAGAAAAATACTCAAGAGATACTTACAGTATGTAAAACCTGTTTGGGTAAAAGAAAAATATATATACTTAAATGAAAGTACAATAAATAATCAATATCACAGCTAACACAAAGATTGCAATTACTTAGTAATTAACTTTACAGCCTTTTGTACAATATTTTAACGACAAAGTACAGTTGTTTCAATGTTTTTCGTGTTTTTGATCCAGCAACTCTCTAAAAGAAGAGTCTGTGTGGTCCACTTCTTCTCTCACTACCGGACCAAGACTTAGATTTGGTCCGGAAATGACGTAGATCGTTCGAGTGGTCTTTATGAAGCATTGGTTTATAGTCTTGTGGTGTGCAAAAGTTCTAAAAGAAAAATATAATATAACATTAAGACCTTTTGAAAGGAACACAGGGAGGTGGGTGGGTTTTTTTAAAAATAAGAATGCATACTTATGATTAAAAATAGATTAAAAAATGCTCCTCACCTTATGATATTGGAAAAATGATTTGTAGCCCTCGTGTAACAGATAAATTTCCGGATAGAACAGTCGGGGATAATAATCCTTATTTACCTCACGGTCTGCACTGCGCAGCTTCCGGTACCTATAATTACGTCATAAATTTATCCTTAGATAATCAAAACATTTAAACATAATTTTGATATTTATATTTATCGGGTTTTTTTAAATAAATTTTGTAAAAACGCTTACATTTTTGGTCCGCGCTCTGATGAAAATTCACAGTAAAATATAAGAATATGACGTTTATCATCCAAAGTAGCATTCTCCAGGATATTGGAAATGTCTGTCTGTTTGTAGATATTGTCAGCTGACTAAAAAAAGTAAATTTATTATTGATTAAACGCTGGCACAAACGTTAAATATATGGATTTTTTTATTAGAAAATAGTTCCATAGGCAGAAAAAAAATACATACGTAGTTATGTGCATTGTTATATATTTACAATTAATTGAGCTGTTTCTATTCTTTAGTCTCTGTCTGAATTTAATTTGAATAGTTTTTCTTTATGCTATAAGTAACTTCAGAAATACATGACAGTTAAATCATACCATTACATGACCGCCTTCGTATTCATATGGATATCTGCAGTCAATGAGTCGGAAACTGGAAATGACGTCATTATAACGCCCGCTCAGCAATGCAACCACCTTTAAAACATAATTAAGACATACAATTATTTTAATTAACACTATTTATATTAATTTTTGGACAGAAATTATCTGTGGTTATGTTTTGTTGGTTTCAGTATAAGTATATACCGTATCTCCGGTAATGGTTTTCAGATCACTGTGCTTGCCCCTGATGGTGGGAAGAGAACATTCCTGACTTCCGTCTCCTATAAGGTTTTCCTCGTCCGTCAGCCGCGCAACTGCAGTCTTCACTTCCGTTTCCTCAGCTCTGACGAGAGGAGAGTCCTGCCAAAGGATTTCATTTTTCATTTAAAACACATGCTATATCAATATCATCTGAATTTTGCGATTCAGTTTCAGACTACTATGCTCTCGTATTAGAAATATATATTTTATTCTGTCTGTCTGCTTTTTTGCAAAATCGCAAATCTTCGCAATAACCGTTCAACGGTTGGCTCTAGGGGTTTCAGTTTTCACATGTACATATACATACGTATATCTAATGTCAAGTTCCTTCTGTTTACACCAACATTTTAACCACATGACCTTGAGTTTCACGTACTTTGAAATAATTTCATTTCGGTTATAACTTCTGAATGGTTAGTGCTAGGACTTTCATCTCATTTATCATTTGTGTATTCCTTGAGCCAAAACATTCCTTGGAACCATTATTTTTTATCTCATTGCTTTGACCTTTAAGTTTGATTATCACCTGCTTTTTAAAAATATAGACCTTAAAATTGCTTTCGGAATGTTTGATGTCCCCATCACAAGCCACGGGATTACTGTCCATTCTATTTCTTTGAATAAAATGGACACAAATTCGATGATTTTCAAGAAGAGTAGACCATAGGACTTTCATATTTCATAGATGTATTTCTTGTGAGAAAACCTTTCTTTTGGGTAGCAATACCTCATGACCTTGACATGTAATTTTTTCTACTTTTAAAAACATTGACCATGACCTCAGAACTGTTGGTGTAAGGGTTTCTCATACTTTGATCACTTGTGTTTCCTTAATATGGCAAGAACTCTCTTTGGAGATCAATGTTTTTTCCTCATGACCTTGATGTTTGATTTTCACATACTTTTGTAAAACTTTAACCAATGTCCAAGAGCTGTCGTATGGAGAAATCAGTATTCCAAAACACTTTTTTAAATATAATGTGTATATGAGTGGTAGTTACATTTTTCTTCTTGTTGGTTTTTTTTATTGAGAGAACGATTTTTTTAGGGAGCATATGTCAATTTTTCTTTTTACACGTCCCTCTCTTCGTTTAGACTTCAAAGAACCTTGCATTAAGATGCATAAAATGAAAATTGTTGTAAGAAAATTTCAAACTTCTTGTTGCGAATTTTTAAATAAAAAATTAATTATAAAAGTTATCCCTCCTGACCAAGGACTGGAGATCCTTAATGCCTTAATAATTTATAAAGAATATACTATAATACCTACCTCAAAAGACAAAGACTTCTTTAATATTGTTCCTCTGTGTATAATTTGTTTCTCTCTTCTTGTTTTACAATAAGAGCCATCTTCTCTGTTATAGGAACTTTGTCCAAAGAGAGTACGTCTGGGGATAAGTCTACTTCCGGAATTTTGGTCCTGTTATAAAAGGAAGAAAATGGCTTGATTTAAAATTCATTTGAGTATTTCATAAATAATTAAAAATATTAAAATAAATTAAAAAGCTATTTTTCATTTCTGATAAATTTGGCTCTTAATTTCTATGAGGTATTTTGATAATTTAACGAAAATGGGCTTACGTATGCGTCACGCTGTAATGAAAACTTCGGCGTGTTTTTCAAACCATTGAAGGAAGATTCAAGTTCAATCTGCAAATTAAAAGTAAAATTTCATTTTTCGATCACAATTTTATTTTATTTATTAACGTTTTAGCTTTATAAAAATGAATTATTATCATTTTTATATAAATTTTAACATGAATGACCGTTTGTTCGATTGAATTAAATAACAAATTAAGAAGAATAAAGAGAGAATTTTCGCATTTAAATCTACCAACAAATTGATATGTTCCTGTTTCAGAAAGTCCAAATTTAACATGCGACTTTTTTTAATTTTAAATTCTAATTTAAGTTAAATAAATAAATGATTGTTTAATTTAAGGATTTTTACTTGGTCTGAATCGTCCGTGTCCATTCCTAGACCAGAGTCCTCGTCCATCATTGGGGATAAGAGCGATATATGACCCGGGGCCCTGGAGGGGGTCAGAATGTCGGCGATATCAACGTCCATATCGTCGTCACTGTCATCGAAGTGGAGCTGGCCAAAGGGAGGCAACTGTAAAATTAAAATTGATAATTCAGAAAAAAAATCATAATCTGAATTAACGCTGTGATTTATTTGATAATTATAAAAAAAAAATACTCACGTTTGTTAATTTCTGTGAAAATTCCATGCTCCTCGTAATCAGTGCACCTCTACTAAATAAAGCAATTGATAATTATTTCAGTTGTTTGAAACTTTTTTTTTTTTTTTACAAATATTTACAGTACATTATTCTCATATATGTAGGAATACAAGCATTAGATGAATAGTGAATTGATAATAATTCTATATTTCCAGATTTGACTTATATATAACCCTACACATACTCAAAGGCGTGTCAGGTACTCATCACCTTGGTCATGCTGAGTCCCGCTAATCAAGGATAATTTTCGCACGTTAATTCATTAGCTACCTGTCTGGTAGTATTACACCTGAGAATGGTGCGTTTCCAGAGGTAATAATTACCTTTTTCTAACAGAATGCTCTAGCCATTATTGTCTATGGTAACTAGACGAGAAATTTTTATCCTAGTGCCTCGTAATTAGTCCTGTTTTGACACTAGCAGAGTGGGAAAATTGGTGTTTTATCGGATGAAAACAGATCTTTACCTATTTACGGAAAATTAATTATAATTGATATAACATGAAATTAAAAAAAGCACAAAAACTGGATTTACTCGTTGTAAACAGGGATTTCTGTGCAAATTCTTATCAAACTAAATCATTCAAATTCTTATCAGACAACTTACGTATATTTATCAAGCATTTTAATCTAAAATTGAATTTCTCATGAAAGATTAATTTTCCTCGGGATAAAAATTTACTTACTTTTCAACCAAACGAAAAGATCACAATTAATGAAATTCCTTTCGCAATTAACAATTTAGTTCCCGTAATTTTCAAATTGTCACCATCAATGACAGAGTACATGTACCTATAAAATTCTTTTGCGTCGAGTACTTGTAAATAAAAACGAATCCCTGTATAATGTTCAAGTTGTTTTTTGATATCTTGAGCAATATCCGTTAGCTTATGGCAACATAATAATTGTATTGTTAATCAGCTATAGCTCTGTCGATTTCTTAATTAAACGTGTAAAGATTTCTAGGAAATCGGATTAACGTTACGTGATCATGAACAGACGTGTTTTCGTTGTGTCGTGTAGTCAATGTCTAGTTTATTAAAACAGTATTTATTATGTATACATATATAATAATACGCATAGATACAGATCGACATTAATGAATTATTGCGTCACTGGCAACCATTATTATAAGGTAGACTTTTCAATACATACATACCATGTCACAAGACACTTTAAATCAATAAGAAAAAAAAGATTGAACATTGAACAATTGTTTCTGGAGGGGGAGGGGTAGGCATTCGAATAAACAAATTAATGCACCTTGAATGCCAGACTTTTTATAAAGAGTTATGTTTCCTTCACTTGGGGGTGGGGGTGGGGGGGGGGTGTTTATAAGCAAGATTTATTATTTTATACTTTACAGTATACCAACATTGACGGGAGTTCTCACTCATTGTTATAAAATCGTAAACTCCTACAACAGCATTTTATCCGTTCTATTTCCTATAACACTTGTAAAATATATATATACATTAAAGACGCTGATAATTTATGTGTATTCTCAATAAAGAACCCTGGACCTGCACGTAACCCTTCATCGTCGCAAATTAATCCATGACTAGCTGCAGATCTGTAGCGTTATGGTTTTATTATATTATTTTGTCTTGGACCATCATGCAAAAAAGGTGCAATTTACGGCGCAATATTTTTTGCGCACTTTTGGGGAGAATTTCTCCACTTTCTAGCATCGGTCAATCAATTACCTTTCACTCCCTAATTCTAGGCACATTATTTAACTTATCTATATATTTTATCCATCTCCCAACCTTTATAGTCGTCTCCACAAGTGATAAAAGTTACTTGATTAAAATTATTTGATGCATTGCTGAAAATTCACGCCAAGCGAGTTTATTGCCTGTAGAGACAACTTTAAATGGTTAGGAGGTGGATAAAATTTACATATTGGCTACAGAATGTGCCTAGAATTAAGGAGTGAAAGGTAGTTGATTGAACAATGCTAGAAAGTCGAGAAATTCTCCCCAAAAGTGCGCAAAAAATATTGCGCCGTATTCAATTGCACCTTTTTTTTGCATTACGGGATCTGTAGCGTTATGGTCAAAGACAAACATATAAAACCGTAATGCTACGGGTCTGCAGCTAATTCATGACTCGTAATGCCTGGGCAAAGAGATTATTTTTACCTTTTTTATTTGCAAAGTTTATTTTCGCTAACATGGTATATGGGTAACCTTTCTGATCACAATATTATCATGTTGTAAATTTTAAATTTACTAGGGGGAGGTAAATGCAAAATTTACAACAGTTATCATGTTGTAAATTTTGCATTTACCTCCCCCTAGTAATTCAAAATTTACAATATGATAATATCATAGGTGCGTTTACATGTTGATAAAATGTAAAGTCTCGTGTGTATGATTGATGTCATTATCACAACCATGGACTATTTTTTTTTTTTATGTAATTATTAAAGGAGCTAACTTTCTGGAGCTTTTTTTCTTTCAATCTGATCAAGGGAAATAAATCAATTATCTTATGAAATAACCGTTATACTTTTACGGATTCTTTATTTCCGCCTGTCTCTGGTTTGTATATTACACGTTTCGAGGCCAAAAGATGGCGGATGATTTAGAAAGTGAGAATTTGATTTTTAGATTTTTAAAGTTGATTTACGTCAGAAAGAGCATATTATGATTTAAAAATACAAAAGATCAGGTTTTATATAAAAGGATTTAAGTGAAATTTGATGTTTTTAATATATTTTGATATATCATGTATATTGTGTTTAATTTCAATGATTAAAGTTTGATGATGTATCGGGGACGCCTATCTCATCTCTTTGAAAATAGTGATATAAACTGAAAATATATTTGACAGATCACCATTAACAATGCAGCATTTAAAAAAAATTCATTGAATTTATTTTTTTTTTATTCTCATTTACATTTTAACATGTTTAATATTATATACAGCTCATGAAATCCAACTGAATATTTTAATATCCAACATTATTGGCATTGTGCACTTATCTAAATGTGCTAGCAGGTAACATTTGGTCTAGAAGTTACTGCGAAAAGGAATTCATTTCGAGCAATGTGCAGAGTTAGTTTGAATTTTCTCTGTGCCCAGGCATTGTCATTAGTAGTAAAACTAGTTAGAATGATCTGTGTCTTGGTACAAGCCCTCACCACAGTTACAATACGTCCCATATACTTGCAATGTAGCAAATCAGAGCGGATCCGCTCCGAAACGATTTTGAAGAATATAAAAGGATTTGCACTGGAAATGACTACCAAATTAATCAAAACAAACCTTTTTGAGATTGCTTATGCCTTAGATCCAAGAAAATAATCCATCTAAAGACGAAAATTCAATTAATTTTCTCAACGTTTTTCTCTTGCTCCAAGTTTACCTGCCATGTTTACATTCGGAACTCTCTAGATTGTTCGTAGTAAATGTACTGAGTTAAAGTGAGTACGAGTTATCGCCCATGTTTCTTTTGCTACATTACGAATACACGGGACGAATTCTATCGTAAAACCGGGTCCGTAGGACAATATCATTTTAACGATAGAACGTTCTATCTATGTCATTAGTAGCTGCAGATCTGTGGCGTAATATGGTTTTATATATTCATCTTTGACCATAGCGCTACAGATCCTGTAATGCAAAAAAAGTTGCAATTTACAGCGCATTATTTTTTGTGCACTTTTGGAGAGAATTTCTCCACTTTCCGGCATCGGTCAGTCATCTCTACAAGTGATAAACTCGCTTGATTAAAATTATTTGTTAGAATGCTGAAAATTCACTTAAAGCAAGTTTATTGCCTGTAGAGACAACTATAAATGGTTGGAAGGTGAATAAAATATACATATTGGCAACAGAATGTGCCTAGAATTAGGGAGTGAAAGGTAGTTGATTGACCAATGCTAGAAACTAGAAAGTGGAGAAATTCTCCCCAAAAGTGTGCAAAAAATATTGCGCTGTAAATTGCACCTTTTTTTTGCATTACCGGATCTGCAGCGTTATGGTCAAAGACAAATATATAAAACCATAACGATACAGTTCTGTAGCTATGTTGTTAGAGCTTGTTATGTATATAAAAAGAAGTCTGTATATTATCCCATTTACTGTATCAGTATGTGTAAACATGATGAAATATATTTAGTTAATTTTGCATGTATATATCATATTATGTAATTGATATAACATATCATATTAAACTATTTGTATCATTTTCAATAAAATTTACATAATTTCAACTACTTGATTAGTTACTACATATGGTTTTTATGGTTGTGTAATGCATTATGATTGAATGTATTTTACTTAAAGTGTTTGATTAACATGATTGATAAAGTATTCAATCAAAGATATTTTTAATTATTGTAGTGTTGGATTACATGTATTAAGTTTTTAGGGAAAAAACCCTAATAATATGACCATCACTATTTCCTATTTGCTAGGCTCGTCAGCTGAAGCTTTAATTAGTTTCAGCGAGGGTAAGTTTTTTAGCTGCACATAGACACTGGTGCCTCAAACATTGACACTACTTGCAGGGATTGCAAAATCATTGCATACAGTTATTTAGCTTCCAATCCATCCGCATGCCTCATATTTTACTCGGGTGCTGACATAATATAAGTAAATAGCTATAAATCATAAACTTTTGGGATTATCATTATTATATATCTCCGAATTTGCAGAGTTTGCATGAAAAATTATTTGGTGCTTTGAAAGCTTTTGTTCTCAAAGTTAACAGTATTTGCATGGAAATATTGGTTAAGTCTGAGAATTGATCGATGTTATTTTGAATTTGAAGACCATGCTTTAATATTTTTGATGAAGAATTAGATGTTTTTCAAAACTTTATTTCGGTTTTATTATTATTACCTTCCTCATGATGTTTATGATTCTGTTCAGTTATTTTGTTACACACATTAATTAATATTACTCAGAATCAGAAAATCTTGTTTAAAGTCAGATTTTAAAACAAGTAACATACATATGTAAGCTCTGTAGAGCTTTTGATCGACATTACTAATACTATATGAAGTACCGTTAATTATCTGTGTGATGCAGATGTAATTGAATTTGTTACATATATATAACTTCCATAAGCATGATAAGATTATTTCAGTTTGCCTTGTTTATAAACAATAAAACATGTTGATATTAACTCAATGAAATGTTGTTTTTTTATATAGGTAAGTCCCCATCAAGACAGAGAAATGTGAGTTTACTTTCAGATTTGATTCTAATAGACATTGATACTTAATTAAAAGTTACAGACCAACAACATGAACAAGGAAAATATTATTATTAATTTACAGCATTATGCAAGCTAAGTCTAGAGATGAACGGCTTTGACAATAGTCCATGTTTTACATTTTTGTAAATCCTTAGTATGTATGTGAGATGTCTATGAATAAAAATGTATATTCTCATGTGTCAGTCTTAAATTTACACTGCTTTTAGATTTATGATTAATTTATTTTCATGTTAATAATTACTGTTGTAAAAGAGTAAATATTTCCCCCCCCCCCCCTTTTTAGCCTACACGCATCAGGAAGAAGAACACCAAGTTTTACAATGCAGACGAGGACACATCATTCTCTATCAGACCACGGAGCCAGAAAAAGAGGGAACGTAAACCTGTAAGTGTCAGGGAAATCTTGTAAGAGGCAATAAAAAAATAATTTAAAAAGCATATACGTAAACTGTAAGTTTCTGTGAAAAATAGAAAGTGTAAACTGTAAGATAAAAACAACTAATGAAGTGCAAACCTACAAGAAACAAAATGGTGTCAAAATTAGATGGCATGAAGAAAAACAGTTAATGGAAACAGGTATGCTTTCTTGCAAGTGGCAGTGCAAATATTTTCAAGTAAGCAGTTGAATTTTATAAAGTTTTAATTTGATTCAGGGCATTGGGTTGACTGTTCAGGATAAAAGGATGGCTCAAGGCATTGGGGTGAGACTGAGAAATCTGCTGAAGTTACCCAAGGCTCATAAGTGGGTGTGTTACGAATGGTTCTACTCGAACTTAGACATGTAAGTATAAAAGAAGTTATAATGTAAGTATTAAATACCATAACATAAATTATAGACCCAATTGCTATAAATTTTTTACTGACTTGTTTTAGCAATTAATAAAAGTTAATGAAACATGATTTTCTTGTACATGTGAGTATGAAAGTATGGAAATTAGATCTTTGAATATGGAGCTGAAAATTCTAACTTTAAACCCTGAGAGAGTAAATGTCATTTGGATTTATACATGTATTAGGCAAGTCTTTTAATTCTTTTTTGTACATTTGTTCACTCTTTTTGCAGACCACTCTTCCTGATAGAGAATGATTTTTGCATCTGTATGAAAGAGTCCTTTCCACAACTAAAGATGAAAAAACTTCGTAGAGTGGAGTGGTGCAAAATCCGCCGTCTAATGGGCAAGCCTCGCAGGTATCAAAATATTTCCTAAACTACTTGACTAAATTCCAAATTGCGCTAAACCTTTAAGTTGTGTTTTGTGCCCTCTGCAACTATAAAAAGTATTAATAAAATCTGACAAATGTTGTTTACTATATTCACAGCTCATAAACATTGATAAAGGTAAAGCAAATTAGATTTGTTTATTCAACTTTTGGATTTATAACACAATGTAGGTCTTTCTTGGAAAGCTCATCAAATTTGACCTTAACTTGATCAAAGAATTTACTCCCCATGGAATTCAATCTGAAGCTCTCATTCTCTTATATTCCTGTACAGGTGTTCGCCAGCATTCTTTGAGGAGGAGCGGGCAGCTCTCGAGATAAGACGCAACAAAATTAGACTCCTTCAACAGAGGAAGATGTCGGAACTCCAGACCTTCAAAGATCTCCCAGACGAAATACCAATGCACCTTGTTATTGGTACTAAAGTCACAGGTAACTATACCATGCAATAGTAAACTGGTTTTTATGGAGAAGCAAGTATGATCGTTTTCTCCTTGCACTTGTCAAAAGCAAGTACACTGTATGACCAATTTTTGCTTGATTATTTATGTTGAATGATTAAAAACTCAAAGTAAAAAATTTTAAGAGAGAAGTTTTAGTCTGAAAGTAGTTTTAAATTTTCTTGGAGAGAGTTATTTCATATATTTTTTTAATTTTTATACCTTGTTGCAAAATTTGCAGATCCTGTGTAAATTTTCAGTAAAGTTTAAATCCAAAATTTATATACTTTGTAGACATAAATTTTTGCAAACCTTATTTTCGCTAACAGATAGTCATTGACTCTTGATTAAAAAAATAAATTTTCACGAGAGTGGTTATTGCTCTATATAATCTAAAGGAATGCTATTATACGCGTGAAGTGTTTGAAAGTCCAAATTTTCTTGTAGCACACTTTCGTGTAATTACGCGAAAATAAAGCTCTTGCGAATAAAAAGTGATTTACAGTAGTGTGAACGTGTAAGAAATTTGTAAAGAGTACAAACATTTTCATTATTTGACAGCACGTCTTAGAAAGCCACAGGACGGCTTGTTTACTGGTGTAGTAGATGCCTTAGACACAGTGACA
Source organism: Saccostrea cuccullata (assembly GCF_032062105.1). Taxonomy (NCBI): domain Eukaryota; kingdom Metazoa; phylum Mollusca; class Bivalvia; order Ostreida; family Ostreidae; genus Saccostrea; species Saccostrea cuccullata. Next base: position 222,001 of record NW_026928905.1, on the reverse strand, counting down.
AACACTTACAGAATTACATTTGATAGACCAGGAATTGGTACTCACTCCATCCCGGACTATGAAGTTCTGGTAAGAAATACCCATAATAAATACAAATACAGATTTTAATGTATGAGGCCTTGTTAGACATTATGTTTATAGAATGAAAGGATTGTTATAAAGTTTTATATTTCTGTAACAGAGCGTGGAGCCTCAGGAGACCATCCCTCTGTCAGCCTTCCAACAGAAACACCGCCCGCGGCAGCCAGCCATGTTCTCACCACCAAAGTTTGTACCCAGTCTCGGATCTCCAAACCCAGAACTGGTAAATTATAAAATTCCCGACTTTAATTATTTAATTCATTGCCTCAAATAAGTTTTTGAATAAAGATTTTTGTGAAGTTTTTGAAAGTCCACAGGGTTGTAACTCTTGTAGTTGATAATCAGAGTATAATAATTCAGTCATTTTAGGATTTTAATAATTACATAAAACGTATGAATCAATTAAAACTAAGGTTGTTCAAGCTTCTAAGATATTGAAAGTTCACCAGATGCAGATTTAACATAATTATGTCACACAAGTTTCTGAACCCAAGTCAATTTGCATTAAAAAAATGTATAAATTAATTATGTCATGATTTTCTTTTTGACAGGATAATGACCCTCTACTGAGTGGTTCTACGTTCACTGGTAAATTACTCAGTCTGGAGGGAGGCACCTATGGGGGATTCCCAATCAAGTTCCTAGTGCAAGTGGTAAGATTCATCTCTAGATAAAACTCTAATAGTTTTTCAATTGCAATAATCCATATATGTCATGGAATGTGATTCAAACTTTGAACATTTATCTCTATTAAAAATGAAATTAAAAACCTCATGAATTTTATTTTATAGACAAGACTGTCCAAAATCCTTTCACTGAAGAAAGATTGGATCAATCAGCTGAAGGATTTAAACACACAAGCAGAAAAAGCTGTGAGTGTTAAAATTTTTACATTGATATGTTGTTATTATTAAATTATCTCCCCTTCTTAGCTATCCAAACACCTACAACTTAAGTTTTATACCCAGAAGCAGAATCCATATTGTAATTTCTTTCTTAATTAAGTTGGAAGCTATATCTGTAGGGCGTGTCAAGATTGAGTACATTTAGCTCTGTGTTTTATCATCAGAAATCATTCCAGCAGCCCATTACTCCAGACTTTCAGAGAAAGTATGCCACCACAGTCCTGGAACTGGAACAGCTCAACAAACAGCTAGGGGAGTGTCTAAACGTGGTCCAGAGTTACTGCAAGGAGGTAAAATATAGGTCCCCCATGTAAACAATAATAGTAGATTAGTAATTATTTGAAAGTAAGAGACATGATTCAGCTTTACTCATCCTCTCATTGTGTTGGAGGACACTTGAGGCTGTAGACATGGATTAAAGGATGACAGTGTCTGGTTCAAGTTTTGATTTCTTGTCAATGTTAATCAGTCTGATGTTATTTAAATGGTATTTATAAAAGTATTTTTGAATGGAGAAGTCATTTTAATTTTTTACTTTATAGCTAGCCCCAGATATGGGTTTGACACCACTAGATGAACCTTCACAAATCAAAACCGGCTGTGATGAAGAAGCCGCAGAGATTGTCAACAGAATAAGTGTAAGACTTAAAGTTTTAAAACTAGTGCATAACAGAAAAGAATATGCACTTTCAAACACATGTAATAAAAATCAGTAACATTGTTACATCCATTTTATTAAAAAAAAAAAGGAAAAAGATACACCATAGTAATTTAGCTTTAGGTCTTTTATATGGTATTAATTATTTCAAATTTCACTCACTCTTTTTCATATAATTTTGCAGGGAATGTTCCACAAGAGAACTTCCAAAAACCAGAGAGTTATGGATCTGATTTCCAGTTTGACATCTCTAATGCTGCAAGTCCGGGTAGGTCAAAATTTCTAAATTACTGAGGCATATAAAATCTATAGTTAATATCTTATTACTGATCAAGCTACATGTAAGTTAAACATTTGTTGGTCAATTTACACAGATTTAGTGTTTATTTATGTTAAAAATATTTTATTAGTTTTGATGATTATTTTTGCAGAGTGAATAGAAGAAGAATATTTTCATTTACTGTATAAATATTTTATCATTACAGACATTTTCTGAGCAAGAATTTAACTCCTTTGAATTCAAGTGTTTGCAAGATACCTTAAAAGAAATCAAGGATAAGTTGGATGGAAACAGTATCAAGTAAGTATCTGTCAGTCTGTTAGAGTTGTACATTTAAATTTGTCAGAGTTAAAGAAAACACTTTTTGCGCACCTGAACTCAAAAGCTTTTCCAATTGAAATTTGTCCGTTGTTCAATGTCATGTTCTTATAAACTTTTCACAATGACATCTTCTCCAAAACCAAAAGGGGATTCTAATTGAAATGAAGGGCTACAATGTGGCAACAAAACAACCTATCATTTGCAGTTCTTAACAAATTTCCCTTTATTTTTAGTGCTTTCCAGAACAATGTGGAGATTCATATAAACCACATACAGAGTGGATTAAGTCAGATGGGGAACCTTCACGCTTTCTCTTCTTCCACTTATAAAGTTTGACCGGTACAAAGGTCAAGGACAAATTCCTGCTTAGACAGTGTAACATCCTTGGGACACTAGCAAGGTTTTATGTATACCCACAGATATGACTGTGCTATTGATTATGACATGTTTACTTCTTGTTCAGATTATTATCAGAAAAAAAATTAGAGGTCTGGAGTAATGGTAAAATTTATGTATTGTTTTAATATTACTCTAGGTATCTATGTAAATTTCTTGTTCATGTGGTCAAATTCTGAAAAATATTGTAGATCTCAAAGGAAATGTTTGTTATTGTGCAATATGAATAATGAAATAGTATAGTACATTGTAGTACAATAGATATATCAACTAACTAACTATATCATGTTTAAATATCTATGAATTTTATTTTATTAAAATTACTGAATAGGGCAGATCAGTATAACCATTTATTACTGTAGATCACTAAAATTTTCATGAAAACTTTTTCTTTTTGGGGTAGGTTTTAGGTATTTACTAACAAAATTTTCAAGAATTTTGGTTATTGCTGTAAATACAGTGTACATGTATATCTTATGCTAATTAAAATATTCACAGTAATGAAATGTTATTGAGCTGACTTTCTCACATAATTATGCAAAAATTAAGTCTTAAAAAGTGATTTTACAGTAGCAGAAATTTTGCACAAAACTAATAAAATAATTATGTCATAACAATTTCTCAATTTTTTTTTGTACCAAGACTTTTACCATGTCTACTATATTGAAGGTAAAAATTAGTTTATTCTTCTTTATTCTGTTCTGAAAGTATATGTACATGTTGAGAAACCTGAGAGTATCAGTTTTAACAGTAAAGATTTGTATGTCTGGACATTTCCTGACCTAAATTACAAAGGTCATCGAGGGTCACATATGCTCTGGCCCTTTGTTAAAAAAAGTTTAATTCTTGTGCACAATTTTTAGAAAATCACTTTTTTGTTGTGCCTTGTAGAATATATGTCTTATGACATCCATTGTTTGTTTCTTTGTCTTCATTATAACTGGAAACACATCATACAGACATGGAAGTTTATCTTAAAGATTTGTTTAATGGAATACATGTTCTAGTAATTGTTTAAAACAATCTTTAGTCAGTTACTCAAGTCGTACTAAAACAGCATCTGTTGCACAAAGTCTCTTTATCATCCATACAATAAAAGTCACTATATTTACAACATCTGTTGATATAATCCACACTACACAGCTCACAATAACAGCCATTCCTACACAGCCCATATTGACAGCACTCTGCCGATTGTCCTCAGCACTCCCAAGTCGTCTCCGATAGGAAGTTAAATTTTTCTTGGGTAATAATAATTTTTTCTTGATTTTTTGTAATAAATTGTTTATGTTTTCTGTCACGTGTGTAGATTTGTTAACATATGGGATGCATTGTTTGCAATTAAAAGGCATGTGTTTCATTCTTTCAGCACAAACTGTCTCGATTTTCATGTTTTCTGCCTGATTTGACCTGTTTTGTTTCCCATGTGTTGACAGATTTTTAATACCTGTTTTCAATTCTTTGCTGTTGTTTTGAATCATAGCAGTTGAAGAAGTAGTATTTGTCAAAGAGAATGCTTTCATTGGAAAGGACCTTGTAAATCTAGAATTTTTCCCTGAAATGGATTGGAAAGTATTTGATGTAGTGAGAGTTCTGGCTCCAGCTTCTGAGGCATCATGGGAAACAGTTTTAGCAGGAAGTGGTGCATTGTGGGTGACAGTTTTTGATGATGTTTTAATGTTTAATACAAGAGAAGAATTTTTCAAAGTGAAGTCCTTTATTGTTGAAGATCTTGTGGCTATTTTTGTCAAAAGATGATCCACTGTTGACAGCAAAAGTGTATTTGTCGTTGGTCTGTTGACTACTTTAGTAGCACTGGTAGTGAAGAGTTTTTTCATGCTATACTTTATTTGGGTTGTGTCCTTTGTAGTCAAACCAGAGGAAATATCACTCGATGTTACCCCTTCTGTTGTACCTACAAGAATTGATAGCCTTACAACTCATGTAAATCACAAAATAAGTTAAATTAAAACTTTTGTCTGAGTACATGTCATACTTGCTGTGTTCCATCTTCCAGTGATGACCATTCTTTGGGCACTGATGTATTTTCCTGTAAACAATATTAAAAAAATATTACTTAAAACAACTTTAAAGCAACATTTTTCTCTTGTTGAAGATATACATATACAAAGATATATGAAGTTATTTCAATGATAATTTATTTATAAATGAACTGGTAATAAAGTAATTTATATATTTTTTAAAAAATAATTTTTCTATAAAACAGATAAAAGTTCTTTTACAATTCTTGGCCAATTGCAAATATGATTAATCAATTTACTAGGAAGTTAAACTATAAAGTACCACATCAGCATACCTGTTACAAAAGGAATGGATATATTCACTGTAAAAGGTCTGACACAAGTATTGGATAATCGTAAACAGTATATCGGGATGGCATTGCTACTGAATTCCTATTAACACAAGAACAGGAACTTTCATTCTTATTTTGATTTAAGAACAAAAAAAATCTCATAAAATAAATTAAATTCTGCTTTTTGTGTTGTATTTGCTTTGGATTACTTTCATTATATTCTATATACCATTATTTCCTTGAAGTCTGCACAATTTGAATAAGGGCTATAATCCAGTTTTAATTTGGCTATGCTGCATCTTCGAGTCATCATGATGATTTTTGGGATTATGTAAATTGGCTGGATGGGAATTTTGAGCTCAGGTTTTAAGTCTGCTCCCTTCAAAAAATAAAAATACAGAATCTTGAAACATCTTATTAGTATTAAAGGATTATATATGAGGAAATGGTTTCAAACCAGTAGCAATGCACATTTTGTTTTATTTTATCATTAACCGAAAAGTTACCGTTAAAAATGTAGTTGTTTGATTGATTGTAATCATGTGATGATGGTAAGTATAATTATGAGCAATGCTAGCTGCTATGTCTGTTTCTGAAAAAAAAAAAGAAATTTGAATCACCTGTGGAAATTTATAAATGCTGCAGCCCACTTCCCAAAAGAGAATATGATTTTTGGACAATGTATTCTGACCTTCAATCTTATACTTTATAAACTACTTCAGTACTTGATAAAATAACAATATGTATTTGTGAAACACTATGCGCCCTGCGGCAACAAAGTTTGAAAAAAGCTATTTTAGCATATAGGTCAAAGTCAAGGTCACAAGGTCATTGACCTTGGTGTCATTTGAAAGAACTTGATTAGTGGAGTATGCATACCAAATATGAAGTCTCTATCTCTTATGATTCAAAAGTTATGGCGTAGGTACGAAAAAGCTATTTTTAGCATATAGGTCACAGTCAAATTCACAAGGTCATTGACCTATGTGTCATTGTAAGAGCTTAATTAGTGGAGTATGCATACCAAATATCAAGTCTCTTTCTTTCAACGTTCAAAAGTTATGGTGAAGGTTAAAGTTTGCAGACAAACAAACAAACAGATAAACAGACAGGACAAAAACAAAATATGCCTCGGATCTATCAATCTGGGCGCATAAAAATACTACTGGGTAAGTACCTTGTAACAAATAGCCAGCAAAGATGTGTTGTTTGGTGGGACATCTTAGGTCTGGGAAGTCGGGACACAGGGGGCAAAGGTCACGGGGCACCAATCTGTATCTGTGGAACTGTCCACAGTGACACATAGTGTTAATCTTGAAAGGAAGAAAATGATATATATATGATACTCGCATAACATGTAAAACACAGGTGCTATATAGCTACATTTAATTAAATACAGTGATACTGCAAGTAATGGTAGTACATTTAAATACAGTGGGGTTGCAAGTAAAAACTATTGTGCAACATGTAAATACAATGATGTAACAAGTAAAAACAATGGTACTACATGTAAATACAATAGTGGTACATGTACATACAATGATGTAACAAGTAAATACAATGATGACGCATGTAAATACAATAGTGGTACATGTACATACAATGATGTAAAAAGTAAATTCAATGGTGCTACATGTAAAAACAATGGTGCTACATGTAATTACAATGGTATTACATGTAAATACAATGGTGCTACATGTAAATACAATAGTGCTACATGTAGATACAATGGTGCTACATGTAAATACAATGGTACTACATGTAAATACAATAGTGCTACATGTAAATACAATAGTGCTACATGTAAATACACTGGTGCTACATGTAAATACAATAGTGCTACATGTAAATACAATGGTGCTACATGTAAATACAATGATTATAACAATTAAATAAAATAGTGCTACATGTAAATACAATGATGACACAATTAAATACAAAGATGACACTAGTAAATACAAGGGTGCTACATGTAAATACAATAGTGGTACATGTACATACAATAATGACACATGTAAATACAATGGTGCTACATGTAAATACAATAGTGGTACATATGAATACAATGGTGCTACATATAAATACATGCTGCTACATGTAAATACAATGGTGCTACATATAAATACAATAGTGCTACATGTAAATACAATGGTGCTACATGTAAATACAATAGTGTTACATGTAAATACAATGGCGCTACATGTAAATACAATAGTGCTACATGTAAATACAATGATTATAACAATTAAATACAATAGTGCTACATGTAAATACAATTGTGCTACATGTAAATACAATAGTGTTACATGTAAATACAATGGCGCTACATGTAAATACAATAGTGCTACATGTAAATACAATGATTATAACAATTAAATACAATAGTGCTACATGTAAATACAATGATGACACATGTAAATACAATGATTACACATGTAAATACAATGGTGCTACATGTAAATACAATTGTACTACATGTAAATACAATTACACATGGCACATATAAATACAATGATCCTACATGTAAATACAATGGTGCTACATGTAAATATAATGGTGCTACATGTAAATATAATGGTGCTTCATGTAATTACAATGAATCTTCATGTAAATAAGATTGTGCTATACGTAAATACAATAGTCCTACATGTAAATACAAGATGTAACAAGTAAATACAATGGTCCTACATGTAAATACAAAGGTGTAACATGTAAATACAATGGTGCTACAACTTAATACAATAGTGGCACATGTAAATACAATGGTGCAACATCTAAATACAATGGTGCTACATGTGAATACAATTGTGCTACATGTAAATACAATGGTGCTAAATATTAATACAATGATGACACATGTATTATAATAATGAAATAAATGCAAATAAAAAGGTGCATTTGAAGTATGAAGATGGTAATACAGTCTTGAAAAATAACAATGATGCTACATATAGAAATACAATGGTGGTACATGAGAATTCAACAGTGCTGTATCTACATGTAAGTTCCAATGGTAAAACCTATTACAATGATGCTACATGTAAATACAATGGTGCTACATGTAAATAAGATGGTGCTACATGTAAATACAATGGTGCTACATGTAAATACAATGGTGCTACATGTAAATAAGATAGTGCTATATGCAAATACAATGATGACACATCTAAATACAATGATGACACAAGTAAATACAATGGTGCTACATGTAAATACAATGGTGCTACATGTATATGCAAATACAATGATGACACATCTAAATACAATGATGACACAAGTAAATACAATGGTGCTACATGTAAATACAATGGTGCTATATGTAAATACAATGATGTAACAAATAAATACAATGGTGCTACATGTTAATACAATAGTGCTACATGTCAATACAATGGTGCTACATGTAAATACAGTGAGGCTTCATGTGAATATTATTGTGCTACCTGTGAATAAGATTGTGCTACATGTAAATACAATGGTGCTACATATAAATATAATGGTGTTTCACGTAAATACAATGGTTCTTCATGTAAATAAGATTGTGCTACATGTAAATACAATGGTGCTACATGTGAATCAATGGTGCTATATGTAAATACAATGGTGCTACATGTAAATAAGATATGGTGCCACATATACTGGTGAGTAAATACAATGGTGTCACATATTAACACATTGGTGCTATTTGTAAATGCACTTGTGCTACAAGTAAATGTGCTACACATGAATACAATGGTGCTAAATTCAAAGACGGTATTCTAAATTCATATACCATAAATAAAGTGGTGCTACATGTGATACAAGTTCTAGATGTGAATCCAATTGTACTACCTGATCATTCAATGATGGTACCTGTAAACACAATGGTACCGGTACTACTATTTTTTTCACATGTTCTGAAAATGTTTTGACAAAGACTTAGGAAAGTGAGATATTCAAGCAGATTTAGTTTACAATTCAGGATTGAGATGCTTTAATTTTTTTAAAACAAGTAACAAAAGCCCTGTAGAGCTCTTGACTGACATAATTTTTTCCAGTTTTAGAGATATCTCTTGATCTATCGCCTTTCAAATAAAACAGTTCGCGTAATTCAGTATAGCAATTTTTTTTAAATAAATGTTTTATTTCCTCTGATGTTTATGGTTCAAAATAGAATTTACTACATGTTCCATATTCTCATCACTGTGATAAAATAATTACCCCAATTGCCATATGTATGTCGTTTTTGGTTTTACATTTTAAGTGACAGTTTCGCAAAGAGACATTTTCATGTGATGGCAAGCTCTTTGTTATGTTGTAGCATTCTGAATAGACGAAGGGATCTGAAAAAAAGCAAATACATATTTGATGTGATAACTATACGCGACATGTATCTAATTAAGCTTACTTCAATGAAAAATTGCATACACACCTGTCACCAATTTGTACGGCGTAGTTCTGCTTTGAGAGAACAAAAACTTAGGAAAAGTCCTTTTTTGAAAGTCATATCCCTCAAAAATTGTAAACCAGGTACCACGCCTGTCCTCGACTTGTTGCCAATAAAAAGAGCTACAAAATTTTTAAGTACAACCATTTCGGTGATTTCCCTGACTTAATATATAAATATACGAGTAGATGTATAATTGTTATATACCAGAATATATTGCATGCGTTTGCCCTAACGGAATATTAATAAATTCTTTAATTTTCACCAAAATTCTCTATCGCTAAATACTTATTGCCAATGGCTGATAGGGTAAGTGGTAATCGCCAAGTTCGCATGGCCAACCATTAGGGTTTATTTTTAATTCTCCTTTTTCAAGCAAAAGCCACAATATTTCCAACCTGCCGATTTGGCTTCATTCATTTGCTAGAATTCTTAAAAATGTCAATGTCTTATTTTCTTTCTAAACATTCAAAGCCCATTTTTATGAAGACAAAACTATCACCCTTTGGTATGCTGAGAATGCTAAAATTACTGCATTGAGCAACAAAGGGATAAAGCAAGATGGTAAACATTGCATTGCAAAGGGTAATTTTTTGGGGGGGAGGGGGGCAACTATCGATGAAATATATACAGACACTGAAAGCGGAATTCAAGCTCAAAATACCATTAAACTACAAATCAGGAGCAGAGCAAACACGGACCACTGAAACTCCAGAGATGGGATACGGTGCCATGGAGGAGTAAGCTTCCCCTGCCTGAGGAGTGACCAGTCAAACCCGCCATGTGCTCCTTTTTGACAGACAGACTAACCATAGACAATTGAGTGTGTAAATAATGGAATAACAATTAGTATAAAAAACGTCAGTCAGCATTTGACTTAATGATAGGTTGTATTTGCTGACAAGATCATTGTATCGACCAAAAAAAAAAAAAAAAACCACAAAAAAAAAAAAAAAACACACACACACACACACACACAAAAAACAACAACAACAAACAAACTAATTAAGTTACATATTAGTATTAAATTAATTCTAGTATTTAGATAAGTTAAGTATTAAAGTTAAATTTAAGTTAAAGGTAAATTTAAGTATTAAGTTAGTTAAGTTAGTATTAAATTAATACTACTATTAAGACAAAATGAACATAACACGCATTTTCTTACCTATGAAGCATTTTGTAACTTAAATGTAAAATTTTGTGCGAAGAAGTAAAATTGTTGCTTCTAAAACGAAATCCGGGCAGCATAGTTGGATTTTCAAACTTTATCCAGAAGAGCACATCGCCATACAGATTCAAAAACCTCAAAGTAATCTACAAGAGATGGTCAAAGACAACATTTTATCGGTAATTGTAAACAAATATGAGGCTACAATTATCACAAGGAGAAATTTGATCACGTTGGATTGATCAATTTTAATGTTTATTTATTTATTTATTTATTTTTTATCTATTTATTTATTTATTTATTTTTTTTTTGCTTTTTTATTTCAAAATTTCTGTATGAATTATAACACTTATCCCGATCTATGTCTTACAGTGTCGGGAGGATTCTGGTAAGCTTTCTTTAGTAACATGCTTTTGTAGTTTGTCTTTAACAGGCCGATGATATTTTTGGTATTAAGTGGAGCACTATAATGGTCGTCTGAGAGGAAGGACTCCATTGATGTCCCGTCCTCTGCCTGTTTTACCAAGAGAATGGTTTCATCGTCCTCCGCACTAGAGAGAATTTGCGGAATGCAAAAATCTATTAAATGAAAAGAGATGTTTGTAAAACCATTATGCCCCCCTCCCTAGAATAATTTGAATTTTCAAAGTCCAAGGGACATAACTCTTCCAAAATGGCTCGATCGTATCCAAAACAGACCTTGACCTAAATATCCCTTTGATAAATCTGTATACTAAATTTCATTTCAATATGTACAACCTCTGCAAAGAAAATGAGCGGAAACTGATGGTGGACCGACAGACTGACCGGCAGCAGAAAAGCTTCTTCGAAAGGGGGGGGGGCATAATACTAGTAAGAAGATGGGGGATACGGCGGATGAAGTGCCTATAGCGCGACAGATAAGAAGTGGAAAAGTTAATCTCAATTATATCCAAATTTTATTTGATAGTTCATCTAATATTAAAGTATACTTAATGTAAAATCTCTACAATTTACAAAAATCTCACAAATACTGCAAATATTTACCTATGAAAAAGCATACACACACACTAAAAAGAACAAAAACGATCTGAAATTTTCTCATACTTTACAAAAAAATTTCAATATGAGTGGGTCTTCGCTCCATTTTTTTTGAAAGGTAATCCTAAAAGTTTGCAATTAAATATACATTTTTATTTTTTTTGGTTTACAAAAACATGGAGCGAGGACCCACTATACCTTAAAAGCACACTTAGCGCGTTAGTCTCAAAGTAGTATGATAGTCAAACGTCGGGTTTCTATTGCTAGGGGTTCGAATATCATGTTATGATTTTAATCCATTTTATAAAAGAATTTTTTACGAAATTTTTTTCCCTCAGAAAATGTTTTTTTCTCATAATGTCATGAATTTTAATAATGAGAAGTTAATTTAAATACTCAATTCACTTATTGAATATTTCTTAATATCCGACGCTATAGGCATTCTGCCCGCCTTGTTCACTCATCTTCTTTGTAAATTATATAAACGTATTGATTATAAGTTTTAAGCTCACCTGTGCACATTCTGTCCGACGTCCGTCTAGCTGTCTGTCTGTCTGTCTATAATTGTCCCTTTAGCTGTCTGTACAAAATTTTCACGCTTTCGACTTCTTTTCAAAAACCACTGAGCAAAATTCAACCAAACTTACCACAAAGTATCCTTGGGTAGACGGGGTTGCTTATACTTTTACATGTAAATCTGCTCAGAACATAATTAGCATGGTTTAGTTTCAGTCATTTATCTAGGTTCTTTAACGAAATTGCAGATGACTATATACTTACCTATCGAATTCGTTACTGCTATAAGTATAGAAAGTATTCTCTCACACTGCATCCCCTGTATTTGCTGTATATAATTTTAAAACGTTTTCAAAGAAAAAAAGTACACTCTGTTCTGTTTGTTGCTCTCCTTAACAGAAATTTTAATGTACTCTTCTTAATAACCCTGTGATGCGAACGTGCATATTTTGACTGAATATCTGAATCCACAATAATCGCTATGAAGAGTTTTTCCTTGTCTCCGATAAAAATTATTCAAAATTTATAGGGAAAACAATGGATATTAAGTTCATAAAGGAATGCTAATCCATCATGATTACAATTCCATCAGGTCACGTTGCTATTTTATGTCAAATAGCAAAAACTCCAGCCGCTGCAATAATCAGTTTTTCCATGTTATTTAATTTTCCTTATCTCAAGCGGATAAAGATATTAATTAACATGAAAAACTTGATAAAGGGATTCCATCGGGATTATACAAAATCGACAGGTAAACGATCGCTGTACATTGATCAATGTCAAACGTGTATGGAACCTAGCCGTCACTTTGCTGGTTCTAGGAATCCTTTCCAGTTTGAGGGATTTAGTTAGATCAAAGAAACAGTTTTCTTGCTAAACGCGTTAAGATGATAGTAAGTGATATACAGTTAAAGTATATCATTGATAGAGTTAGCAAGATTCCAGTTTCCCAAGGCCAAGACTATCTTTCCCGAGGCGAAGCAGAGGGAAATGGCCTTGGCCGAGGGGAACTGGAATCTTGCTAACTCCTGCAATGATATATGTACTTTTTTTATACCTCTACTGATTTTTCCTTATATCGCATTAGATCGTTAGCTTTGATTATTATACCTCTACTAATTTTTCCCTATATAAAAATTAGATAGTAAAAATGTAAATAATTCCCTAATCCCTATATTCTGTGAATAGACTATCCCCATGTTAGACTATCCCCATGCGTTAGTCGAATAAGCTAATCCCTGCTTCGGAAGCTAATTCCCGGTTATCCGTAATCCTCTAGATTTTACTTTTGTATCGGTATAATAAGTTATTGGACTAATCCCCGTGCGTTAGTCAAGTGAACTAATTCCCGCTCCCAAAGCTAATTCCCCGTCATTCTTAATCCTCTTTTTTCTTATTTTTTTTATTGGTATAATGAAACAATTAAAAAGTACATCACTGAGGGAGTTATTTTTTTATAGCAAAATTCCAGTTCTCCTCGACCAGCACTTTTTTCCTCGGCTGCACCTCGGGAAATAGTCTTGGCCTTGGGGATCTGGAATTTTGCTAACTCCCTCAATGATATACTTTACCTGTATACTAACTCCGTAGAAATCATAATGAATGGGCTAATCCCCGTACGTTAGTCAGGTGAGCTAATCCCTGCTTCGAAAACAAATTCCCAGTTATCCGTAATTCTCTAGATTTTACATTTACACTGGTATGTGAATGAACTAATCCCCCTGTGTTAGTTCAATGAGCTAATCCCTGCTTTGAAATCACGCTATCTGAATTTTCTAAATTTTACGTTTGTATCGGTATAATAAAACAGTTAAAAAGTACATCATTGCGGGAGTTTGCAAGATTCCAGTTCCCCAAGGCCACGACTATTTCCCGAATTCCTTGCCTTTGGGAACTGGAATCTTGCTAATTCCCGCAATGATATACTTTAACTGTATATTAAACTCACCAAAATCTTCAAAAGTCAAAAACATCAAAAGATTGAATATTTTCTGCACTTTTTACAACCCTTCCTCACAATAATTCAAAAACTAGGCTTTTAATAATATCGTAGACAACTGTTTTCAAAGAGAAACTGAACTAAGGAAATGTTCACATCTTTTGATTGGTTATCAAGAAAATCACTTTATTAATTCTACACACAGGTACTGATACTCTAAAGTTGATTTAAATAGGATGCTAGAGTTTCTCATTGATAGCATATGTATGCACATAGCAGAGACCAAGTCTTCAACAAACTGTTGGAATCCCATTGGACACGACTTCATTATCCAATCTGTTTTTGTATTTCTATGAAGCAGAATTATTGTTTTCAAAACCTCCTACATGAGAATTTAGGAAATAAATAACACTGGCCAGGGCCTTCAACTTGACATTCAAATACATCGATGGTGTTTTATAATCATAGTTATAGCCTACTTACAATGGTTACATGTCTCCCATCTCATATACATGTATGTACATGTAATATAATATAATATTCTGATAAAACCTGCACATGTTGTTTATATCTCACAACTTATTTGCTACACAGAAGCGTGCCCTGACTACGATAAATTTTAAAATCAAGGCAGGCTACTCATACATAAGTTGATGTTACAGGAAATTCTACAACCTTGTTTAAAAGCAGTATTTCGTTAATTTTATAGTCATTATAATGACCCTATTAGTAGGTAATCTACAACAGTTTTCTCTATCATAACCCATGGGTCAAACAAGAAGAATAGCTTGTTTCTGATTAAATATGCATGAACTCCTCTTTGACCTTTTCTTATCCAATGAAATGTTTGAGGGATCCTGTGGACTCAAAACTGAGGTTTGGGACAATGAAACTGCATATTATGTTTGTGTAAGGATCCACAGGTTTAACATAATCCTCCATATAATACAGAAGTCAAAACCACTGAGTACCTCTTTGTGTAGTAGTTTACTGAATTTATCATCCAGTATACATTTTAAAATCAAACAAACATTGTAAAAAATAAAAATAACCTGACAGGCTACAGTGGAACACACAAACATGTAACATTAATAGCTTATTTCATTTTACATAAACATCTACATTTTTCCACGTTAAGGAGGGATATTTCTGTGCAGGATTTGTTCCCCTTTGTACTGCATTGAAAATGTCCTCCCATGTGAAAGATTAAGGGTAAAATACATAACACAAAATAATAAACTACAGATAGTAATTAACTTTGACTTCTTTTTCAGCAGTCTATGTTAACACTCTAAACACAATTACATTTGTTTGGTTCAAGTATACATATGTTTAAATATTGCTCAGATATTTGGTATTTATAGAAAATCAAAATGTGATCCACATGGAATAATTTTTAAAGACATAAAATACAAATCAGTACCTGCTTTAAGTACTCACACATTTTGAATAAAACATACCAAAAATCTTGGCAGAATATCTGTAAAAGACACTGTAAATATGTCTTTACAATGTATAACATATATACCAAATTATACAACAGTGTTTTGTCTTCTTATTTGACCTCCTTCCGAAAATGTCAAAAATTGTATGAAGGAGAACAATACTAGTAGACAAGAAAGCTGGTCCTGCAGAAAATAACAAATGAGTATCTTTACAAATGGAAGCAGCCCTTGCTCTTCTTGTATTACTGGACAAAGAAAGCAGTAAGTAAAGCATTTAATGCATCATAAACTTAAAGAGCTCATTTTCTGTAATGAGTAGTAGTTCTGCTTAACTTTTGCAGCGAGACTTTTTAAAAAATATAAAGTGCCACGCCACAGCATGATACGCCCGTCAAAAAATTACAATTAACTTAAACAGTTTAGAGTGCAAGAAAATCATGTAAACCTTGATTCTAAAATTTCCATGATTTTTTCTATTCCTTAAAATATTTGTTTATCCATCGATATCCCCTGTGGTGTAGGCATTAATTATAACAAATTACATCATTGATAGATTTCTATACTGGTTGTATTAGACCTTAATTGTCAAATGCTCATCATATTAAACAATATCAAATTAGTCTTAACAACAATTTAAACCAAATTAATTTTGAAAATAAAAGGCTAGGCCATCAAATGACATATGCTATTTAAACTGACCAGCAGTTCTTCTGTGGCAAGATTCTCAAAGGATACAGATAAGAAGATGCTAGCTAGCCTTCCTAAATTGAACTCATTAATTAATCTTTGACTGGATGCTTGTCTTCTCATTACTATAGATGAATGAATCTGCACTATCTACCATAAAATATTTTTAAAACATATAAAATACTCAATGATTTTTTTTTTTAACATTTAATGTCAGAAAGGTTTAAATATGCAATTTCTATGGAAAATGGACATGCTGATTCCACCCCTATGAAATTAGTTTTTTAAATTAATAATATTATATAATATTAGATTTTTATAATGCAATATCAAATTAGTGTTAATTACTTTTCATCAAAATCATTTTAAAACTTAGGCTAGCCAACAAGAGCTATTTTTAATCCAACAGGCTTACCCATCTGCCCAATTCCCAAAGGGACATAGATAACACCGATGGTCTCTTTTGCTTCACACTAAACTCATTAATTTCTCTCTAATTTGACATGCAATTTTCTGTTATCAAAACTCTTGACCAGTGCTTGATAATTACACTCATGGGAGACATGGGATTTCTCTTAACATACATAATATCTGTTATAGATTGCTGTCAAGTATATGCTGAAAAAAATAAGTATTTTCTTGATTTAACACTTTTTAAATAAGGATACAAGTAAAATTTTGCATTTTTTAGGATTATAAAATTCAAAATTTAAAAGACTTAGTTTTTAAAAAAATTTCACTTAAATTAAAGGTCACAGTGACCTTGTAATTTTTGGTACTACACACCTTTACCCAAGATGTATACATTTGCCAAGTTTGATAGTTCTAGGTCTAATAGTTTACTAGTTATGAAACTTTTTCCATATTTGGCCATATATAACTTAAATTAAAGGTCAGAGCGACCTACTTTTTGTGCGCGACACACCGTCTACCCAAGAAGTATCAGTTGACAAAGTTTGATAATCCTAGGCCTATTAGTATTGAAGTTATGAGCCGGACAGTCATTGCTGTTCGTTCATGTTTAATGGAGCATAGAAAATTAGACGGACAGATTTCCTATAACAATAAATTATGTTGGCCACACCACGGGCGTATAATAATGTCACATAGTTAAACCATGCGAAAAAGAATACTTGGTCTAAACACATTCTTGTCACACGAACACTCTAAACATACATTCAGCTTACAATCTTTATCAAACACTCACACTAAAAGCTTAAGGTCCACCTTCAGTTTTACCCTTTTATGAAAATGTCATTCTATCTGGAGATAAAAACATGACATTTGACTAGCATGTGGTGAGTAGCTTAATTAATTGAAAATAAATCGTAATTTCAAGCAAAAAACACTTTAATATTTCAAAACTTTATTTTTTGATGCCTTTTTAACACAGTTATGACAAAAATATTCTTTTTGTACATGTCTGACACACATAAAAGACCATACAATTTATCAGAAAGCTGTACAACAGCTCAGGTTATTTGCATAAAAGTATTCATTCAACACACAAGGAACCACAGCTAACTGTTGTCTTCTGAATGGCAAGATCTCCAAGTGAGCTGACAGAAACAGCCAGTGCTTTCAGTGTCCTACACTTTCTGTTCTACAATGTCTCCATCACAGCATTGACACATAGGAAGCTTACACACTCCTTCTTATCAAACCACAGGTGCATTATAATGTCTATCGTCCTCTGCGATCAGCACGACGTGTGGCCAGGAATCCTTCATGTCCTCGGGGTAATATGTAAGGAAATCCTCCTCCATATGCTGCTGTAGTCTCAGTACTTTGATTGTGACTCCTAACGTATACCCCAGCAAGATCATCTCAATCTGTAACAAACATATTGGAAAAAAATATTAATATCATCACTACCAGACCATGTTATAATAAAATATTCTACTGAGTGGGAGTATTCAAACTTTAACCGGTATAATATCAATTTTTCCTTAATATTATTTTACGTTTAAAATATAAATTTATTTGAATGGAGACAAAAGCTTGAAAGGGTGAAATTTGTCTTCATAAATTCACTTTTTTCAATTGAAGTATTTATTTGAATGCCAATGAATGGAGACATGTATGCATTAAAACCTGCAAGGGAGATAACTCTAACATCTTTCACTGATGATCCGGCCTCAGGTTCATGAAACAAACTTAGACTTAAGTCAAATTTTTAATTGCCTATAAAATATTTATTAGTTATGGAATTTATTTCTAAATTTGTACATAACACCTCAGTGAAACAATGTTGAAAAATATTTAAAGTTTGGTCTGCTTGACTTCTACAACATTTTATTATAAAGATTTTGACTTAAGCTAAAGATGTTTCATGATCCCGGGGCCCGATCTTGTCCAGTGCATTTCTTACCTGTTCTAGCCCCCCGCAATCCCCCACAGGGTTGATGTGGTTCCTGACCAGGCTGTCTGGATTTTCTGAGGTGTCCCTGGCAAACAGCAGCCACACAAACACGGGGACCTCCTCCCCCCTCTGTGAGGCTTCATACAGGGAGTGGGCCTCGAGGAACATGAGGAGCTTGATGGCCTCCATACACTGGAGGTCTGCCTTGGTGTCCTGGTTCAGTAGGTTTACAGACCAGCTGGTCCTCTCCTCATCAGGGGAAAGACTCTGACACTCACTGAACTGTTCAGAAAAAGGAAAAGTTTTACATATACACATGTATCTTCATCACATTCCTGATCAATAAAAGTGAAATTAGTGTATATAGCAGTTAAAAAATCACAAAGTTGTAAGATATACATGTAGAAATTCAGATAAAGTCTAGCAATACATTATTATAAAAAAAAATTATGACTGTTTCAATTGGATTTCCAGATTCTGATATATACAATACATGCATATCCAAAATGTCAACATTTTCCAATAAAAAAAAGCATTTGGTTTTAGATTTCAATTATTTGAGAATTGATAGTGAGTTATTCAGTTAAGTGTATTGAAAGCAAAAGAGAATCCTTCCCTACCTTGTTAAAAAGACATTGAACACATTCTGACATGGTCTGTAATTTATCCTTCTTGTTAAAGGGAATACGGTGTGCAAAAGTCCAGTGTGAAAGACCTGAGTGTGGATTTCTGTAGAGTGTTTGTAATTTGTTTATAACAGATTCAGCACTGTTCCATTTGGATAAAACATTGATATTCTGAATGAAGCACTGTAATAAGGTCCCTCTGATCCCACAGTAGTTGTCTCCCCTGATTTGGTGTAGATGTTTACAGCCGGTCAGACTAGGTACTTCTTCATATGCCTGTAAAAATATAATACTGGGTTAGTACTAATTCTATAAACTCTCAAAATTTCATGCAAACTGAATTGCCTCTTATGTACATGTGTCAGCGTTTGAAGTTTAACATATCTTGAACAGTTTCTTTGAAAATGAATCAATTGCAAAATGGGGGAAGTGAGGTTGAGGTCAAATGAAAAGGTCAAGGTCAAACATTTCTGACAGAGATGAAGTCTTTTCTTAATATGTATCAGTACACAAGGTCCTGTGAAAATGCCTTTAACAGTTTCTTTATAAATCAGAAAATGTGAGGTCAAGGTCAAATGGAACATAAAGATTATAATTTTTTGACAAAGTTTAGTTGCTAGCAACTGGAGTATTTGTGGGAAAAGTTTTGAGGCTAAAACTATTGCTAATTGATATCATAAATGCAATGTATACATTTAAGATCTTAAATTTATGAATTGTACATTATACAGATCCAGGAAATATTTTGCTTTTCTGAAGATTCTTTTTCAGTTTTTTTTTCCCAGTGGTCTCAAGACAATCATGTCAGACAAGGACACCGACTTATAGTTTAAAGTAATGCAAGACATCTGTTATACTTTATAACTTCATGCATAGTGATGCATACAAATTACATTTAGATTTTACATGTTTTTAATTAGTTTTTGTCCCCTTTGTTTGGCATTATAGCTCTCATGATTACTTTGTTTCTTCACTCTTAAATGACAAAAAGTTATGTCTCTCTCTTTATAAAGTAAATAGATTCAAAGGATTTTTATGTGCATCTCTAACATTGTTTCACTTTTCTCCACAAGACTTAAAATTTTACCAAATTAACCACAAACATTAGATTAATTATCTCTTAAGACAAAGCAGTTCTTAATGCTTTAATTAATTAGTCTGTCTTCTTAGCTGCTCTGAATCATCTTTCATGTGAAACCAGCAATTGAAGCAGTCCAATCCTTGTTAACTGAGACAAGGTCTCCATTAACAGACAACCAGTCCACAGAAGTTGTGATCTCACAATGTCACAGGAAACTGTATCCCAGAAAACATGAATGCACACAGCAAAACTGTTCTTCAAATGGTTGTTTAAGAAGTTTAGTTTGAAAAAAAAACAAAAAACAAGAAGGCATGTGGGCCTTACAAATCACCTGATTTTCTCAGGCTATGATCACAGAAGCCCCACATGAACTGAAACTCTGGTCACAATTTAGTATAGTCAGTACTTAGTTGTTATATTCATACAACTTTTCTTACAGTATCAGGAGTAAAGATGATATAGTATACTGTATGAAAACTTTTGACATATTGACCTACTTAGTCTCTACCTGGGTCACAGATAACAAGATTTGTTATACCCTTATAAATATCATTCTATATATTTATTACTTGTAAAAAGTCCAACAAAAGAACTGTTTATTACATCGGTCTAACAATTTCACTATTGACCGGTCTTACATAAGAATTGTTAGACCGCAACGTCACACGTCTGTTACGTCACAATTAATAGTCATCGTTCAATATCGGCGACGCGAAAATAGCCGAAGTTAAGATCTACAAGAGTTGTTGTTAACAGCAAGGTAAGGAAGAAGTAAAGAGTATGTTTTGTGATAAATAATTTTTGTGATACAATAAATATATAATTGATTTTGTTCTTTCTCAGCTTGATGTTTTATATTTACTGAAGAAGCCATAATTTTCCATATAAAATTTATTGATAATATAGCGTGTATTGATTAAATTGATCAATCTTAAGTGAGCAGTGAAGGGTATAACAAAACAGTTATAGACTGGGATTCGGGCAACATATGATTTGTTGGACCTGAAGGTGAAAATGTTGCCCTTGGCCTGCGGCCTCGGGCAACATTTTCACCTTCAGGTCCAACAAATCATATGTTGCCCTCACACCCAGTCAATAACTGTATAATGTTTGTAAATCACTTATGCGCCCCTCCCCCAAATAATTGGAAATTTTCAAAGTCCAAGGGACATCACTCTGTCCCAAAGTGCTCGATCTTGCCCAAAGACAGATCTTAACCTAGATATTCATATGATACCGTATAGCGGGTTTTCTTGGTGGGTGTAAAATTTGGCGTTTTGCCTGCTCAAAGGTGTGCTAATAATTTATATAGCGGACACGAAGTTTCAGCTCTTCGCAGATGAATGATATGAAGACTACTAAATATTTTAGTGATTAAAATTTTAGCGGGCTACTCTCAAAACGTCAAAATAAGCCAGAATTAGCACCCTGCTAAAATTACCCACTATACGGTAAATCTGTACACCATATTTCATTTTTAGTAATTTGTGTAATGGTTGTGAAGAAAATGAACGGAAACTTGATGGACCAACAGAGAGACCGACCGACACGCAGCAGCAAAGCAATATGCCCACCCTTCTTCGAAGGAAGGCATAACAATTTTTGTAACATTATTTAAGAGATTTATTTAACAATTCTGAAAATATGCCTGTAACATTCCTGAGTATTGAAGATGAATTAATGATTCTCTTCTTCTAAACCTCTTTCTGGGAGCCATGAATTTTTTTTTTTGAAAAGACCAGACTCTGAGGGTTAAATACCAAGTGCAATCATGATCATGGAAACAGTTTGCTTGCTTGATTAACTTTTTCTCTTTTTCTTGAGTTGACAATTAAATCCGAGTAATGACTAACCTTCAACATGACGGAGGCTCGCCTAGTGTTCCCCTTCCATTCTTTCTTACAGTACTCCAGTACATCCTGTTTGGGTCCTACATTAAGACACCCTACAGAATAAAAAGTACCCATCTCTATCACTGGTGAAACAGGAAAATAAAACTTCTCTAATAAGAACATTGTAGTGCCAGGAAATATTAAATTCAAGAATTAATGTGTAGATCATTTTTAGAAATACCAAAAAACACAAAACTTAAAGTGCAAATTGTATTTACAAATACCGAAAATGAAAAATAACTTTTAAAATGTCATATATTTTACTTAAAAAGGAAAACCACATTAATTTGCAAATTATTTTCAACACATAAGCATGTATTGTGTTTATGATAATGACGTAAACCGTAGACAAGAAAATAAATCAGGTACAGGCTTACATTATAAAATGCTCGGCATTGGGAAATAACCCTTCCTACCCCCAACCCTCAAAAACAAATAATGTCATGGATAGTAAATCTTATGTTCATACTAATATATGATTTAAAACCTAATTGTCATGACAATTTTCACACTGATAATTTGCACGTGAACCTGTATGCGTCATAGCTTCAAATAACTGTATTGAAGGGGTACATAGTTGTAAGACAAAACTCAAAAAGTTTATCGATTCATTTTTAACTGCATATCTTCAACAATGTCTGTCACTGACAAAGATGACATGTCATTAATTCAGTTGATTTCATTTTATAATAACAAAAAAAAAAAATATCTTTAAATATATACAAAGAAGATTAAATAACCATTTTTACATATAATAAATATGGAAAACAAAAAGAAGTGTTTGTCTTCTCTTTTTTAATCCAAAAATATTAAAATTTAGGTAAAGTTTTCTAAAATAAAAAAAAATGTCAGAAATGGTTCATTTTAAAAACTACAGTATCAAAATTTAAAAAAATAACCAATTATCTTGTAAATGCATAAATGTAGATCCCTATTATTCCATGCAATAAATCTGTTCAAGTAAAGCATACATTTAAACATTTACCTAATTGATGCTTTTCTTCAGCAAAAAGCAAAGACAATTACCTTTTTGACAATTTCTACCTCTAAAATAAAGTTGAATATTTGTAATCCAAAGAAAACAACCCATGGTAACAGAAAAAAAAAATATACAAGCTCAAGGGTCCTCTTTGTTCGAGTTCTTATCCATCATTTAGTTCACCACAGAGAAAAGTCTACCTTCTGCTTTCACAATAATTAATTAAATGTGGTCACTGCTAGATTACCACACAATGGAGACCTGCACAGAAGCAGCTAATTTACAGTAAAAATACACACACACATCTCGTTTAATACTCATTAACTGTGCAGCTTTCATTAGGAGAAAAAAATGAAACTGCAGAAATTAAATTGATTCTTTTGGCATTATTAATGATTATAATTAACAATTAATGTCAGAAAATGCACTTCTTTTCAACAGAGCTTTCCAGCTAAAAGACAATAAATTAAGGTTTTACACATTAATTTACCTCTTTTTAATCTTGCATCCATTATCAGATTTTTTTTTTTTTGCATTAAACATTAATTACATCAATCGTTTGCAATTTGACCACTGTATTATTTTACCACCTAAAATAGAATACGCAAAAATTCTTCATTAATTTAAAATCTATACATCTGTTCTCATTAATTAATCCAAATTTTTATGTTAATCACGTAACTTTTTCATGTCTCTTTGACAGATTTTTTTTAATGTTTAACGCAACTAATTAATAATTAATGGAACCTGCATGCCTACATTTTAATAAAGAACTATTTTCAAACTTCATTTTTTGCTCTTTTAAATTATAAATAAAAAGAAGTACAGATTTTTAGTGCAAAATTGTAAAAAGAAAACCACATTGCTTCAAAATGCCAAATGTAGTCAGAAATTTTAATGAGTAAAAGAAAACAAGAGGCCCATGGGCCACATCACCCACCTGAGAAGCTTTGGCCATTCTGTTTTTTACCAGAATTCCCCCTTGTAATACATATTGTGACCCCACCCTACCCCACTAATCATAATTTAAACAATTTGAAATCTACACTACCCCAGTATGCTTCCACATAAGCTTCAGCTTAGGTTTTCAGATTTTTTTTCAGATATATTTCTATGTAAAACTTTGATTCCACATTGTGGCCCCGCCCTACCCCCGGGGGTCATGATTTGAACAATTTTGAATCTACACTACCTTAGAATGCTTCCACATAAGTTTCAGCTTTTCTGACCCAGTGGTTCTTGAGAAGAAGATTTTCAAAGATTTTTTTCTATATATTTCTATGTAAAACTTTGATTCCCCATTGTGGCCCCGCCCTACCCCCGGGGGTCATGATTTGAACAATTTAGAATCTACACTACCTTAGAATGCTTCCACATAAGTTTCAGCTTTTCTGACCCAGTGGTTCTTGAGAAGAAGATTTTCAAAGATTTTTTTCTATATATTTCTATGTAAAACTTTGATTTCCCATTGTGGCCCCGCCCTACTCCCGGGGGTCATGATTTGAACAATTTAGAATCTACACTACCCCAGGATGCTTCCACATAAGTTTCAGCTTTTCTGGCCCAGTGGTTCTTGAAAAGAAGATTTTCAAAGATTTTTCCTTTATATTTCTATGTAAAACTTTGATTCCCCATTGTGGCCCCGCCCTACTCCCGGGGGTCATGATTTGAACAATTTAGAATCTACACTACACTAAGATGCTTCCACATAAGTTTCAGCTTCACTGGCCCAGTGGTTCTTGAGAAGAAGATTTTCAAAGATTTTTCCTATATATTTCTATGTAAAACTTTGATTCCCCATTGTGGCCCCGCCCTACTCCCGGGGGTCTTGATTTGAACAATTTAGAATCTACACTACCCCAGGATGCTTCCACATAAGTTTCAGCTTCACTGGCCCAGTGGTTCTTGAGAAGAAGATTTTCTAAGATTTTTTGTCTTTTATATTTCTATGTAATTTTAACAATTTAAATTCCCCTTCATCCAAGGATGCTTTGTACAAAGTTTGGTCAAAATTGCCCCAGTGGTTCTTGATGAAAATGTGAAAAGTTTAGAATCTACACTACACTAAGATGCTTCCAAAATGTGATAAGTTTCAGCCTTCACTGGCCCAGTGGTTATGATTCTACTGGATATTTAAAGAAGATGCCTTATTCTTTTAAAGATTTTTATTCCAGTGTGACTTTCCTCTTTCAATTTTTATTTTATTTTTTGTTTCTTATGTAAATAAAGTCTTTTAACAATTCCCATTATTGTATCCAAATAAAACAGAATTTACCCAAAATCAAATTCAATTTGATTTGATAAGCAAAAGCAGACTCTACATTTCTAAAATCTAAATCAAGGCAAGCTATTGACAAACAAATTGATGAAACAAAGATATTGTAACGGTCCAGAGATTTGACAGATTAGCTTTATACAGAGTTATTGAACCTGATTATTGTTGACATTGTAGGAGAGTTAAGATAAATTTGTATATGTGTTATAATTATTTGATATTGCAGCTTTACTGATTTATGCTTTGCAGTGGTTGATAGGTGATTATTGAAGTTTAAGATTTTGAGTTGAAATAGTTTGTGCACATGTTTTGAGTTACGTAGAAATCAGCTATTTTTGTCTTACTTCATGTTTCAGATTTATCTCCTGTAGTAGATGAACCATAGATTTAGGGGATATGTTTTCCTTGTTTTCTTAATTATCATTTTAACAATTTAAATTCCCCTTCATAGTTTTCATTTTTGGAGTTAATTGTGTTATTTGTTGATTTAAATGTAATTTACCAAGTTATTTAGAGATTACTTTCATTCAAAAAGTTGTCTTGTATGTGTTATTAGATTTTTCTATAGACTTTGCATTTTAGAAATGTCAAAAATCTCCAACGTTTTCCAATGAGTCCAACAGTTTCCAACATTTACGTCATGTTATGGTATAAAAGAGAGAGATTCAAGGAATTTTTGCTCTTCTGCTAGGTTGATTTGTTTAGAGAAGTCATGTTTTAGGGGTAAGGAGTTAGTATGGGTTGGGCGTTTTGATTTAGATTTAATAATGACTTTTTAGTTTTATTTTAAGAAGAGCCAGGATTATTTTAAGGATTTTTAGGAACTTTTGGAATATTTGAGCCTTTGGCTTTTAGTGAATTTTAACTGAGAATGAGCTAAAATTTGTCAAATTGTGATATGATTTTAATTATATTTAGCTATTAAGGAAGCTAGTGTATTTCTAAATTTTGCTAAAACTCTAGCTAGGTGCCTTATTCTTTTAAGATCTCAAACATTTTATTCCAGTGTGACTTTCCTCTTTCAATTTTTATTTTATTTTTTGTTTCTCGTATGTATCTTGTGGAAATAAAGTCTTTTAATAACAAAACTGTATTTTGTCTCATTTCAAGTAATTTATAAGGTTTTATCAAAGTGTGATTTTCAGTGGGTATATAAAAGAGTAAGAACAATTCCACACCTATTTTTGTATCCAAATAAAACAGAATTTACCCAAAATCAAATTCAATTTGATTTGATAAGCAAAAGCAGACTCTACATTTCTAAAATCTAAATCAAGGCAAGCTATTGACAAACAAATTGATGAAACAAAGATATCAATAGTCTTGTTTAGAGCACTGTATATATTCAGTAAGTTCTATGGTTGATACATTGACCTTGTAAAAATTACCGTAATCATTATGGTTAATAGTGACTGACAGTTTCTCATTCAAATTATAAGGCCATTATTTACAAACTGACTCAAAATTGTCCATGGATTGTCAGTTTTTCAAAATTATGACAAAGACCGCATGGCAGGTGTGACCAGTCAACAAGGTATATGCTCACTCCTCCATAGCACCTGATCCCATCTCTGAAGTTTTTGGTGTCTGTGTTTACTCTGCTCTCAGTTTATATTTCGTGCTTGATTACTGTTCATTATCTCCATTCTTCATTAATAAAAATGTTTAAAAGGTTTAAAAGAAGGTCTTTCAGTTGTGTATCAAATATAATGTTCAAGCTCTTTTTTATATTTATTACTGTGGTTTCATTAATATTCGTTGAGCACCAATTTTCGAGGATTTCATTGTTGACAGATCCACGAATTTCAATGTTCATTGAATTAAGGACATACGCGACATACCTCATCTACTGATAATTTTTCAAGATATTCCAAATTTAAACTTACAATACCATTACATGTTCTTCGACAAAAAATCAGTATGCATTACCAGGGGTTTTGAAAAGATATCAAATTGTGAACATTTTTGCATTATTCAAAGAAAAAAGTAGAAAAATTACAAAATATAAATTCCAGATTTTTTTCCACAAAAATTGTTTATAAGAGGTGTACAAATCTATATATAAACATTAAAAATATTGCACACGGGTCCTTCATTAAGTGGAACTCTTCAACTCCATGGAAGAATCCAATAAAGTTCAAACTACATTGTGTATGACCTTAAGAAATATGTTATTAATTTGTACAAGCAATGCTTTTGTCCATGAAATTACGTATCCTTGAAAACTTCTGTTACATGTATACAAAATCCACAAAAAATTGATGCCAACGAAAACTGATGAAACCACAGTATTTGCAATTTTTTTGCTTTTGTTCAAATGATTATGCAAGGGATATGTACTTTAAACATGTTCCATCAGTCATCTTGTTTGTTTTTTGCTGTTGTTGATTTAATATTTAAAATGTACTTTTAAACTTACTGGTACTACTTCTGAACTGAAGTTACGTGCGAATTAATTTGACAAACTGAAGCCTGTCTGAGAATTATTTTTTCTTCGACTCCTGCACGTAACAACAGTCATTTTTAATTCAAATGTGTAATAATGTACCGTTATATATCTAGGAGCTGTAATATTCAATTGTTTAATTAACAAAGAACTTGTGTATTAATTTGACAAACTGTAGTCTTATTTAACTGTACTTTTTTTCTTGTGTAACCATCATTATGATTTAAAAATTTAACATATTTCAAATGGCTTTTCTTGTCAGTTGATTCATTCTTGAGATTTGTTGGTGACATTATCAAATTTTCCTGTTTCTTAATTATTTCCCCTTAAAAGAGTGCATGATTCTTCCCTTAAACAAATAGATGATTTTTTGTTTTTTATTCATCCAAGCATGATCTATGGTAAGCTTGAAATTGACCTATTGGTAAAACAATGGAGAAATTGAAACTGTGAAAAAGTTTCCCATAACACTCAAAGAACAAACACCTTTCACATTTAGTCCTTGACCTCTGACCTGAAATAAACAGGTATCTACATGATCATTCATGATGATTCTTTGACTGCTATACTAAGAAATTATGAACAAATTGGAACTTAAGATTCTTAGTACTCCTGTCACTGTGTAGCATAAAGATGCCGTCATATTAGACAAAGTGTTACAGTAGATTGGTCTTTTATACAGAGAACTTTACTAGAGCTAAAGCATGAGCTTCAGATACTTAAACATTGCATGACCTTGAATCAAAGTCACACTCTTGTCTGAAACACAGCTCTTAATTATTTTGAAGCAAGGAGTATTGTTTTAGAATTATTTCCATTATAACGAAATTTGAAGTAGCAAATTCTGATCAACTGAGATGATAAATCGCCTTCTGTAGCCCATTATATTGAAAGCTTGCTAGAATATAGTACAATTCTCTGTCATCCTTTGACTTTCAGAAAGGCATGGTATGTAATTAACGTCTCTAAAATGGTGACATAGATTCTCATTGGTAAGAAATTAATAACATCAGCAACTTTAAATTGTTGCTGACAAGGATGAAAGGACTTAAAACCCACCTCTTTGCTGTACGAAATGCTATCACTGGATCCTTGCTACACTCATTGGAATTCACCCTAATTTCTATCCCATGTTTATTTCAACAGTGAATGAAATGCTGTGTAAATTTCAGATGAAAATTAATGTAACCTTGAGAATGCCAAGCCTTTCTGAAAGTTCAAGGAAAAAAGGGAATTAATGTACTAAGCAGAGATCAAATACCTAAATAGAATTGTCTTGTGAGCAGCAACTCTTTTTGTGCTCATTCGGTTTGCTTGAGAAAACTTTTCTAAACAAATTACTGAATTTTTCTCAGGGAAGGGGAAAGAATTCAGAATAAAATGCATTATGGAACATTAGGAGAGAAAGAGAAATTCTTTTTAAAAAAAATCTTAGAAAGTTGTTGACCATAACCATGATAAGTTTAAAGTCATAACTTATAAGTTATAACTTATAAGTTGCATTTATAAGGTTAAACCATGTTTCTTGTCAAACTGTCAACTGTATCATGTGTATATGTATATTATATAATGCCAATAATGTAATATGGAAACTTAACCATGTCAACATGCAACAGAATCAAAGCTCATGCTTCATAAATAAAAAGAGAAACACAAATGTTATTTATAAAAGTATATTTAACAAAACAATTGACAAAAATGAAAAACAAGTTATGTCAACAGCAAAAGAAACTCAACTATAAATTATAAACAAATATAAATAAATCACCAGTTGAAATCAAATTACATTTTTTTAATTTAAGTTTTGCTCACATTTCAGAAAACAATCAGCAAAAAAAAAAAAAATGAAGCATGAACCTTTGATGGACATGTGAATCTAGAATGCATGTTTACAAAGAGAATTTTTTTCTTATAAAATTTGACATCTCATTTCTAATTTTTACTTTTCCTTAAAGTATTTTCAATATCGATAGCTTCATGGTATTTACTAAGAAAATTTTAATTTTTGAAAAATGTACAGTTTTAAATTTCAATGAAAAAAAAATTTCATATATTATTTTTCGTGAATATTTGGATATTCTGTCATACATGTACCTCTTCCGTTAGCTAGGTAAGACCTGGTGTCCCCTGCTTACCACTTGGAGGTGGAAGTAGGATTTTAAGCAGGATAAACAAAAAAGTAAAATGAAAATGCAAACAGCAGCAAATTGTTAAAACACACAAACCAGAAGTGATATTTTTTAAAATGTGTTAAAAAAGGAAAATGCTGCACATTCCATCTATTATAGAAAGAAAGGCAATACACTCAAAAATTCATGCAGGCATAGGCAGAGTATGAGAATTAAATGTTATCATGCAAAATTCAACTTCTCTTTCTCTCCCCCTCTCTCTTCATAACAAATACTTTTTGTGTTATCATTTATCAGTTCAACAATATCTTCAAAACACCCTTGATATTCAGAAAGTATGGATCCTTTATTCTCAGTGAACAATACATTGTGTTCATTCGAAATGAAAATGCATATTGCATAATTTAATTTAGACTAGAACACACTGTAAAATTATTCATATGAGAAGACCATGTGTACATGTAAATGAACACACCATTAACATGCATCTCTATCAAAAACAAGCTTACAGTAAAGAAGGAGTCCTACTATCGCCCAGGGCTGATTCTATACTGGCCATACCTCACAAGTAATACTGAAAACATGAACATTTTGTCCTTTGTGTCAATGTAATAACCTTGTAAGATAGGAGAACAAGTCTCATAC
This sequence comes from Saccostrea cuccullata, assembly GCF_032062105.1. NCBI lineage: Eukaryota > Metazoa > Mollusca > Bivalvia > Ostreida > Ostreidae > Saccostrea > Saccostrea cuccullata. The sequence continues at coordinate 191,410 of NW_026928905.1, read as the reverse complement.
TGGTGACCTCCCCTTACTTTCCTGTACAGGCTATTACCATACAGCTTATTTTCCACTGTAGCACCCCTAGCACTCATTATTGCCCTATCTTTACCTGGGGATAATTCCCTAGATGACACCAGCTCTACCGGCTCCATATCAAAGGCACTATCTGTATCCAGCTCATCCAGAGTTGTCTGCCCCTGATCACTGTAGATGTCACTGTCATCCAGAAGAAGTTTATCACATGTTTGTAAGTTGTCAGATAAAAATATGATAGCACCATCTGATGTGGAGATTTTCTCCTCACTAGTGTTCTCTTCTTTAACATGTTCAGAAGATTCCTGAGATTCCGTGACGATTTTGGAAGGAAGACTGTTGATGCGTTTCAGCAGGACCTTGATCTGACTTTGACCTTCACTGTCCCAGGACAGGTCAATGCCGTCCGTGTCCACTGCACTTTCACTCAGTGAAGTATCGCTCTGTGAGCGGTGGAGCTTCTCTCTGGTCTTCTCTACGAAATCACACGCTTTTTTGGCTAGTGGATCACTAGGAGTGTACTCCATCTCATCATCACTGGAATGTTTCGCTGCCAACTGTTTCAATTCGTCCAGTTTTGCAGTAATCTCAGCAAACTCATCAACAATGTCATCCACTTGATGCTCAATTTCTTCGAAATACTCTCCCGTTTCTTGGCCTACTTGAGCGGACTCGGTAAAAATCTCATTTTCACTCAATCCAGACAAACTCTCCTGTCTTTCACAACTGTTACTCCTAGCATATCTAACAGGAGAGCCGTCGGGGGAAGAATTCACAGATGATGTACTTGATGTATTTATTTCATGAAGTCTTTGAAGTAGTGTCTGTCGAAACTGGCCGTCTACACTTTTGGCTTTGTGTAAAGGGGAAGAATCCTGCTCATCGTCATCAAAACTTAAATTTCCTGAAACGTCTGTTGTGTAGTTACTGAAGAGTTTGGCACTCCCGCTGGAGTGGAAAGGGGATGTATGGTTAGAGCTATCTGTGGTCTGCCAAACAGAACCTGCGTGGTCTACGTCATTGAAGTCAGTCCCATTACCAATCAAATGTTCAGAATCTGTTGGTGATAAGTTCGAAATGAGATCTGGAATGTTTTCTGAAAATGTCACACTAGGTTTATTTTGTTCACTTGAAACGGTTTCCTCATTTTGATTGTTGCGATCGTCGTCTGAGGGCGGAGTCAACAAAACACTACTGACTGTCAACACATCCTGAGAACTAGAAACTTCTATCTGTAAACTATTGCCTGATGATTCACAAAGGTGGGGTTTATTTGACTGGAAATGTTCATCAAACCCGTATTTATAGTTCCTTTCATACAGCGACTTTAGACTCAGGTTCCCCTTGAGTGACCCACTGTTTGGTTCCGCTCCACTGAAGTCTGAGGCACTGTGGGTAAATCGTTCAACCGAATCCTCTCGAGGCTGTGAGGAACTGTCCTCCTGTGAATTGAGGAGATGGACCTCCTCCTCCTCTGAGTTTTTTCTGTGTCGACGATGCTTCGTTGGTCTGCGCTGCCTCACGAGGATTGGACTTGTGGCTTGGTTTCTGGTTCGGCAGCTGCCAAACTGCACCCCGTTTACAGCATTATAACGAACCGGTACAGTTTCATTGGAGCCGGAGTTTCCCATATCATCCTCTTCACTATCTGCATGCACCTACAATATAAATTTATTTAAGAATCTTTAAAAAATATTTTGATGCTAAACACCATTAGTATAAATACTTGCGTGGTGAAAACATACATGAGTGCACAAAGAGAGAATCGAAAAAACATCAAGTACAAAGTATACAGTATGTACTATGTAGTTATGCATATCAATACCACATCCTGATAGAAAAAATGGACATTTACATATAAACAACTTCATTATCATCAGTAACTTACTGTAATAAGTATTAACTGATTAAAGCCTTAGAGCAGGCTCACAATGAATTAAAAGCAAACTGATCCGAGGACAGAAAATATATATATAATATAAGATTTTATAATGAACAACTTCAACCTTTACCAACAGTCTAGATTTTGGTTCAAGGTCACTGCAACCCTTTATAAAAGGGCACCTGCTAGGTGAAGTTTTTGCCTGATTAGACCAAACAACAGAAAATATACACCATACAATGAGTTTCCAGAGACCTGTTAGACCTTGAGAACTTAGTAAGAAACTTTCAGTCTTTGATCAACTTCACTGCATACATGTATCTACCCAAATGGCAAACTGTCAGGGTAAAATATTTTGTCAAAATTGGCCAAGAGGGGAGAAAATCATAATATATATATGTATATTCTGGACAAGTCATACTGGAAAGAATAATGGATGGGCAGAAGGAGACACTTTATCACTATGCCTGCAGGTTCATCTATTTAAATCATACAATTAAATAAACATTTACTTTTGCATTGTTTTGTTTTTATTAAGTTCATTTATTTTAAAGCTTCATGATTAAAATGATTTATGGTGTATCTTAACTTTCTGTTTAGTGGTTTTTCTATATTGGTTCACCAGCATAAAGACTTATTGTTTTATAATGCTTTCAAATTTAACCAATCTATGTTTGTAAATAAATGTGAACTGTGTGACTGGTGTCCTTAAGTACATCTGTGTTTATTTACATGATCACACGATGATACAGAATAACTTATCAGGTATCAGACATGCAAATAGTACATCACGTTTTTGAACAAGTTCATCAAATCTATTTTTTGAACAATTAAATGGCCATAGTTCTGTACAACTAATTATACGAATTACATGATAATTCTGCAGCCTATTTTGACAGACAGATATGATAATAGCAAAGAAAAGCCAGTGTTTACCCTAGTCAAGACACTCTTGTATTCCTTGTCTGGGATCCTGTAGATTTATTGATTTATCTGTATGTGATATTAACAGACTGCATCATCCATTACAGAATTGGAAAAATGAAGGCCGAAGTGAAATTCTGTGTTTCTCCTGCTTAGCTTGATTAAATCTGCATAACATTGTGGAAAAACAACCATCACCTACAGCCAAAACATGTTCTAAACGATATTTCAAAGAGACATGATTTTACAATAACCCTCAGCAATTTAATTTTTCTTTTTTGACCTTTTGTGCATCTTTACAATTGTGAAATGTATTCTGTCTACTTAAAAACATGAGTGACTCACACTCACCAGGCTACATTAAACATTGGGACACCAATTAAAACTGAAAATATCATGTTAAACATTAGGTGTTTTCATTAATTCGTTACTGTTCAATTACAGAAATATATAAATGTTTCAATTAAATATTGAAGTCCTTTAATAGAAACACACACATGCACACAAAGCATTGAAATTTCAGAGCAAGATTAATGTTAACAACACTGAAAAGCCTAATCATATGATAAGTCTCTGAAAGGTGAAGGTCATAGAACTAAACCGTCTTTAGTAAAATCAATCCACTAACTATCACTGACAAATCATGTATCATACACCGATCATTGTCCTGTACAGTGGGGAGGATTAAGATAAAACGCAAACATGAGCATTTGTCTTGAATGTACAAAAGAAACCTGAACAAAAAAATCAATAAATAGACAACAGAATAGTTCCTGGTCAATACTTACAGACCAATCTCTTCACAGACACACGCACAGACGACCAAAAGCTTACATCCTCCTAAAAATTAGTCATCCCGAGAATTGATCTCACTACATGTGACTGCAGCAGTCAAACAAGAGAGTCCTTGACAATGAGACTTCCTGTCATGGTCAAAGGGGGATAACTCTAATCCACGCTAAATCAATAGGCACTTTTAAATCACCTGAGTAATGTGCTGTTGTGTGGTGATCTCATCAAAATCGCCAGACCAAGATATTGATCATTGTGCAGTGTGTAAAGCTTTATCATGGAGTCTACTTAAGGCTGACAGGGATCAAATATAAGAAGTACTTGTCCAATCAGATCCTATACTTCTTAATTAGGGGTGGCAGATTAAGAGAGTAATTAAACTAATTAAATGTTACATGTCATTTTTTTTTTTAAATGTTAATATTACATGTATTCTTTTTCTAATTCACTTCAGAAATAAATCCTTGAATAATTGACCTGTCTTAGCCCCCCAAATCATTAGCTGGTATGTGAACAAGAATATACTAAAGGCACTCAGAATAAAGTCTATTCCAGTTTGACCCTAAAATCTGCTTGATAAGCACAAAACCTCTGTGTGTGTATGTGTGTGTGTCACATGTTGAAATAGTACAAATGTTAAAACATATGAAAAATTCTGTACTAATTTTCTTTCAATGGAAGACAACATGTGTACTGTTTGCAATATGATAAACTCCTCAAAATTTTAACACTTGCATAAAATGACAGTTTCTGATATCAATATCTGCTCAGCAATACTTGTGGACTTCCATTATTTGTACACCTGGAATTGCTTCTCTGATATTTGCTGTGAACACTTCTACACATATGGTTTTGCTTTTGTTTCGTTTTGGGGGTGAGGGGTGGGTTGGGTGGGGTGGGTGGTTAGGTTTCTTTTATAAATTTTGGTTTACTTACATTGTTACTTTTGTTCTTTTGGCAGTATTTATTGGCTGTTTTTACTGGTCCCGGATCCTTAGGGTCAGATGGGAACAATTTACAGTACAGCTTATACAGTAGATAACTTCCAATCCCAAAGCCAATCCCAATGGCACAGAGAAGAGTAGTGGCCTTGGCTGTAAGAAAAAAGAGATTCCACAATGAGTTTTCATCACAATTAACTGCTAATATGTTAAATTTGCTTGCTTCATTTTTTTTTTTTTGCTGTGAAAATCAAGAACTCTCTATGACAACAAATATTTTTTAATAAAAGCATGCAGGCTCTGTAATATGAACCATTATTGCATTTTAAAAATTTTAAAGCATTAAAAAATGCATACACAAAAAGATGAAATGTGAAAAAGCTAATTATGAAATGCTGAAATATAGATTTTACTGCCAGCTAGGTCCTAAAAGCATGATGAAAATTAATTGGTATATGTTCTCCTTTACATTTTTCTTAAAACTGAAATATCAAGAAAATATTTTTACAATTCTAAGTAGAAAGAAATTTTATAATTGCTCTTTATGTAACTGCTAGTCTAATAGGGATTCGATATCTCTGGGAAAGAGTACTGCTCAAGAAATGATATTCAATGTCAATGATATTAAAACAAGATCAATTGCTCATTACATCTTTAGGTAAAATATTTTCAGTTTATTAAAAAAGTAAATTCAAAACTTTTAAACTGTTTCTATGCATTTAAAACAAACATGCATTTGAAAATTTAACAAAAATATTATCCTTTAACTTTTACCATTGCTGACAACTTCTGAAACTTGAGAGAAAAAGGTAAAAGTACTCTTATTGACTATATAATAATATAAATCTAAATATATGTCAAGCTTCAAAAGCATTCTAATTTAACATATCAATTCACAAAATTCTGAAATTTTCAGATTTATAGAAGCATTGGGTTATAGTGTTAATACATTGTATATTTTACCTATTACTGACTCGATCACATTTTTTAAACACTTCCTCATGCTATAAGATTTCCTTATGTACTATTAGTCCTATTGTACTACTCCAGTCTTCAGAGCCCCTAAGATAAGATAATAAACAGAGTCAACAAACATCCCTGGGCCACAATCACATATGTTACAAGATAATATTTCCTGGTACTGATTATCTCCCCTTCGCTAACACTTAATTTTACCCATGTTAAAAAAAGCCTGGGCTATAATCACCCTTGTTATATCACCTTCACCCTGCTGTGTAAGTAATTTATACCCACAGGTACGTGCATGCAGTCATTTGTAAGTACAGGTGAACAGCCCCCTGCAGTTATGTTAATAAATCTTGTTTCAAAATAAGTTTAGATTATAAGTCTGATCATTGATTAAATTTTAAATTGAAATCACCTGTGCACTGCTTATATGCATGCGTACATGAAATTGACTCTGTGATTAGTGAAAGATGAAAGGTAATCTAGACTGTTGAAAAGGGAAACAAGCACTTTTATCTCAAATCATTCACTTCTTCAGCCTTTACAGGAAAATATTGAAGAATAACTGGGAATATTCAAACCTTCATATTAATTATAATGAAGGATTTTGTAAAGATGATTAATGTAACAAGTAATCTAGCCATATGCCAATAGCTTAAGATTAAAATAGAATTAAGTGTAATTTTGAGCACCATATACCCATGATACAAACTATACAAGTCTGAGAAACTGGTGTGACATAAAACTGATAAAGATTACGAAAAATTAATAAAAATATCAAGAAATATATAAAATTTTCAGTGAAACATCTTACATGATATGGTTGATACCATACAAAATCCTATTAATTTACAATCTCACCCTGGTATCTGCCAGGCTGAGGCTCTACATAAACCTTCACTAGCATCGCCATCCTGCCCAATCCTGATTCAAAGTTTGCTGAATTCACACATTCACCCCTTAACTAGCTCATACTTAGCTAACATCCCCATTCTCCTAACTCATGCGTTACAGCATGGGGCTTCAACATGCCATGGAATCCATTTAATGGATGCCACCCTCTAACAAACTAAGTAAAGTGCCAGGACCACTGCGGGCCCCTCTTCCTGCCGATAATATATTTGATAACTATTTTATCACCTGGTGCACCTTCGATCAGGTGACTCACCAGGTCTATATCAACAGATGTAAGCATTTATGTGGAAAATTTACATTGATTGTTCTTGAAATGCTTAACAATAAAATTTACCTGTCAGCTTTTTTTCTGTTTTTTAAAGAAAGCTTTATCAATCAAAATTTTAGGAGAAAAAAAAATTGAAAATTCACCTTTTTAATGACTACCAATGTCATTTCATGCTTGAGTTCTAATTTCCTAGTCCTAGCAGTTTAATTCAGCTTATAGAGTGATCTGCCCTTTGACTTAAAGTTAAATAAATTGAAAAATATGGAGGATTAATAAAATGTATTCTTATTATATTAGACTAATATTGTCTTGTTTGATGAAGTAATAGGATGCTTTAATTTTATGTTTTCTCACTTCAAGTACTTAAGCAAAAATGATGTCTTTTCAATTTCCTAAAGCAAATTAAAATGGCATGTGCCAATGTCCCTATGGTGAGAGTAAAATATGTCACCTCAAAATATTTATGATGTGTTCTTCTTTATGGTATATAATTTTCTTGAAGTCCAAAAACAATTTTTTTAGTTTCAGAGGGCCATTATAATTAATTACTCCTTGTCGTTGGATGTTTTTTCTCTCATGTAAAACCCTTCCTATTAAATTCTACAAAGCCCCCTGGCAACTTAATGATTCTCAACTTACATTAAACTACAGAAAAGTATCCTAAGTCCTAAGGCAAAAACTTTAAAGTGTCCAAATCAACCTTATAAATATAGACAGATTTGTTTGACTTTCTCACATCTATATATCTACTATGTACAGCATCAAGGTTGCTTCAGGAAGTCACTGCACTGTAGGTTAACAAAACAATACCATACCTCTATAAGTCATCACAGACAAGAGGGCATGCCATATTACTAACAGAAATAAGTCTATCTGACTCCTAATTACCTGATTTAAGACACTCTGACAAAAATCTGGCAAATGTCATCGACTTTTCCATAACATATTGTTTGACATCAGTTTATGGCACTATGAATTCAACAAAATCCTAATGAAATTCAACAACAAAATTTTAACAGGAAATAATCAGTGCATATACACATAAATAGGAATTTCCCGCATGTAATGTGAAATAAATACACAGATACTTGAGTAATACTTAATTTCCTTCTGAAATTCTGAGAGGAAAAGTGGACACGTGAACAGAACACACACACATACTGAGAATATACTTTAAGTGCTTGAGCATTCTGGTTCACTATACAGAAGCTTTACATGTATTTCATAATTTATACAATAGACTTACTATTACTTAACATCTACAGGTAAATATCAATTGAACGATACAAGAAATTGAAATATTCTAATGTGTAAACATTAAATTTATATTAAACCACATAGAAATGAGTATAGTTATAACTTGAAATATATATATATATATATATATATATATATATATATATATATATATATATATATATATATATATATATGATATCAAGTTTTTTAAAGGAACTAATGTAACTTACACACTGCAAACTTCACTAAATTCCATATCAAAATTTCTCCTGTCAAATCCATTAAATTGTCGAGAAAGAAATGGTGAAATGGTCTCAGACTACATACATATAGTTACAAAACAGTCCAGACACACCTTGAAATGATAAGTCTCAAGCTACACTGTACATGTGACAATAAAAGCTATTGAATTTTTTTTTATTTGAGTACATCTGCAAGAAACTCTGCTCTAATTTCAATCAGATTTACATATTTTACAGGTATCTTTCCATAATATTATTAAAATAAACCATTCACACATTAAGGTTTTAAATTTAAAGTACTGCCAATCTACCTACTGTGACAGTGGTGTACCTTTTTCACTATCAAGTTGACAAAAACGTCATGTTAAAGAAACATGAGAGTGATTCTGCACATTTCTATGAAAAATGATGCAAAAAGCTTTATTCCCCTTCTCATGATGTCAAAGACAATTTGGAGCAAATATATTTTAACACTTGTTAAATATTTTCAAAACAGACAATAGTTCATAAGTACCGGTACCCTATAACTTTGTATTCTATGCTCCACAGTTTCAATATTTTGAAAAAGTAGTTCATAAATGTTTAAATTTAGACAACTGAATCCCTAGTTCCTCTCGCTGCCCTCCTTGTTCTGAATCTAACACTCTTCTGTAATGGGCATCTTCCTCCAGGAAATCTTTTGATTCCTCTCTATCTGAGTCTATTGATCGTACAACCAGAAATCCTTCTCTGACCGTCAGTACAGTGTACAAGGTACTGAGATGTTTTCATTAAATCAATAGGCAGGGACATATTAAATGGTTCCAGTCAAATCTCAATAAACACATCAACAATTACACAATATATAAACATTGTAGATATCAAAGATACTGCCAAATCTTGAATGGAATCTTGTCCTTAGTGTGATAAATATCAATCATTTTAAATATATTTCCTATCTAATAATGAACAATAATGAATCTGCATTGTAAAAACAGAGAGTAGAACTTATGAAAGGAATGAAAACAAAACAAAAACCACAGCAATTAAGAGGCATATGCATTACACAGCAGTGAACTTGTTAAAGTATATGTAAGTCATGTAGTGAACAGCTGGTACACAAACAAATCAAAGTACTGAAAGTACTGTTAAACGGAGGCTTCATGTATGAGAGAACACATAAGAAATATATATATCATACATAGCTGTAAAGAATGTTTTGAGAATTATTTTATTTTTTTTTTCAATTCAAAATTTTATTCAATACTCCAATATTTATGAGGTTTTTGGGATATTCTAATTTCAACTTTGTAATGATATATATATATATATGAGATAATTTCAATATTAAACCTTTCAACGTAAGAAACAGTAATTGACTAGGCCTGGTTGACATAAAACTTCACTAAACTTCCAGTATCAAAAATATATAGTGGAAAAGTGAGACTGAAAAAGTGAGATATATCTTGACAGATTTGACAACCAATATTTCTGGAATTATTAAATGTTGTATTTTATCATACATAGATTTAACCCAAAAATGTCTTTCTTTACTCATACCAGTGGAAATGGTTGTCTTTTTCAGTTTGTCTGTTTAAAACAATCATTAACAATGGGACCTGATACAAATTACGTGAGAAAAGTAAAAATATATAACTATGGTTTCTGCTTTTCAGTAACTCTGTTCAAACAATCAGTTCTCCAATGATGTATGTTAAAAAAAGTTGACATAAATACCATGTAATATTGTATATAAAAAAATAATTAAAGTTTGAGAAGTGAAAGAGGTAAAACAAAAGTATCATTGCAAATAAAGATCAACGATATGGCAATAAGACAACTTATTTCAGAAGATGTAATTTTTAATTAATTAGGATAAATCATATAATGTGATAAATCATGTAAATCCTATGAACCAAGATTTGGGTTGTACCCAAAGGTCAAAAGTTACAAATGCATTTTGATCTCAATATCAGAGTTGCCGTTTGTTTCTCTCTTATCTAATTGAGGGTACCCCCAAACACTCAAACCGCTTGTAGAAAGTGTAAATCTGTTTTCATGTGTTTCCTAAAATTATACATAATTACAAATAAAGAATTCAAAACTAGACTTTTAATATTCCTACAGATAAAAATACTATGCATTTGTTTATTCACCGATCCTTGTCAGATTAACAAAAACTCCATGAAACCTATTAATGCAAGCGTCAAAAATCGGCCGCAAACCAATCGGCCCTTTCAAGAATAAAAGGAGTGAAAATGAGAATACAAACAGCAATCAAGCACAAAAAATTCCATTAAAACTGAAATGTCTGATCTATTAAAAACATATATCTGCGACATAAAACATTTGCATGCGGCATTGCAATTTTCTTCAATACATCTCTATCTGCGTCTCCACACTTAGATTGATACAGACGAATTCTTCTGAAGTTTTTTACAATTAAATATAAAACTAAAGTTTAAACTTATATATCTAGAGATAGTTTTTACTTTAATAAAAGAAGCAAGTGATAAGTGGGGTTCCGATCAAATTCTGCGGATGTTAACCCCCCCCCCCAAAAAAAAAACTCCCTCAATCCGCCACTTCATTATTCTCGTTCTTGTTTTGGTGTGAGATATGAAGGCTCGGCATATTGGAAAACGCGCTTTAATCGACTGTTGGAACAAAATCTCCTAATATTCTGTGATTAAAAATTAACAGTATCACATTTTTTTTAATATATGTATTTATATACATCATTTTAAAAATAATGAAAATCCTGTTTATTTAGAAAAATTCAAACTGTTTGTTTATACTTGTATGTGACGAGTTTTAGACTATGCCTATCCTTGCGAAAGGAATGTTAAAACAAAAAATAAATTCTCAAGGTAATTAAAACAATTCCAGGATAGATGGTGCAGCAGTGAATCTTGTTACAGTACATTCCATGGGCAAGACAATCCCAATAACCGGAGGCTGTCATACAGCCTCCGTTTAAAAAGAAAAGAGGGTTGACTTTCATGCAACTCTAGCAGACAAAAGTGAAATAATGATCAGAATCATTGTGTACACTATCGACATTCCAACTCTACAGGAATGTGGAATCTAAACAAAAATCTTTTTTCTCGCTTTCATAACCCAGCCCCATCAGGTTAGTAACACAATATGATTTTTGGCAAACATGCAAATCACTGACATTTACAAAATGATTCTAAAGATGTCTTCTTTCTACCATAGCAGCTTATGATGCTGAAAATATAAAGTCATTTAAATGTACTCACCTCCACACAAATCTAGAGTTACTCCTTGTCCACCAAAAGACCAACACAGAACCACTTTTTTCTGGCCTGATGCGATGTCTGAGGCTAGCCTGAAAATATCCTGACAGACGTCCGTGAGACTGTCCAAGCTCTGGGGGGCTGGGGTGGTAGGCACGCCCACCCTGATCTTATGCAGAGGGGGCCACTTGTGAGGGCCACATCGCTCCATCACTGGTAGCCTGGTGTCTGTAAATAGAACAGTTTGTGTAAAGGTATTGATCAGTGACCTTCAGCAGAAACACAAGTTCTCCCTCCCGATCAGCGATGCTAATGCAAAGCTTGCAAAACAGGCTAGAAAGGATCAACATATAGATGAAGTATGACAAATATACAAAAACTATTTTGATTTTTTTCACACTAAAACTTATTCTCTCCTTACTTCTTGGATTGCTACTTAAAAAGTATTAGGCAATTTAGTATTTTTTTTATAAGAAAATATTTTTATCAGATTCTCATAAAGCTGCCAAATATTATATTGACTCGATCAAATATCAAGAACTCAAAATTATTTCATTTGGTTGAAGAACTTAATTTAATATTACAAAAATACAATTATGTGCATTACTAGTATCATCTAAAATAAATACATACATTTTCATAAATGAATATTTTCTTAAACTAATAATAGAAACCTGAAGATAAAATGACAATAAAAGTGCTAAAAATTACATAACTCACATCTGCACATCTTTCATTAAATTTCAGAAAAAATCCCAAACTAGAAACAGCCCCTTGTCTTTGGCCCTCGGCCTGACATCAAATCACTGCCAAAGCAATGCCTGATTACAGGGCTTATATAGGAAACCTCTATCTTTATTTTTAAAACTTATCTGACAAAGTTTTAACAACTATTTAGATTTTTCTATATGCAGTGGGGCACGTTCCCAGTCCCGAACAGAATGTGAAGGTTGAATTCTACCTGAGAGTTTTCAGGTTTTCATTACCTGGCCAAAGCAGGAAACCAAGAACAACCAACAGTTACATAATGTTGACAGAGAGAACAAGAAAATGGCATTAAATGTTCTTGTCTAATTGTTTAACTGTATAAATTAATTTAATGCTTCATTTCCTTCAGAACAAAATGAAAAGTTTGTTTTAAAACGATTAGTGATATAGCTAGAAAATGACAAAGTTTCTTGATAAAAGTTTCTCACAAGTTTTGAATATACTATTTCATTATACATTCATTTAGAACATAGGACTAACTTGATGCTGAACAATGGACTATTTGTGAAATTTTTTTTTACATTGGGAAAATTAATGAAAACAATTAATTAAATTTCTTACTCTTAGACTTATATAATGCTAAAATATTTTAATCTATTGTAAATTATGTAACGAACGGTAAATAACAATTTCTTTAATCTAACACCTAAGGGCAGATCACTCTAACTGCATAAAACTACCCGATAAATAGAGCTCTTTAGTGTGCAGTGTTTAGAGCGTCCTTAAAGTTTTTTTTCAAATGCAAGTTAAACTCAAATGTCAAGGTCAAGAGATCAAAAAGGTTGTAAACCACCAGAAAGGAATTTTCCCTGTGAAAATACTTTTGAAAGATGAAATTTTAAACATCATCTATTCAAATCAGAATGTAATGGTCAAGGTTAAAGTATTTCCATGAGAAGATCACACTCCAACATTGTCCAAGGACAAGGTCAAAGGGTTAAAATTAATGGTACCTGGGTGAAGTTCTTGTGACACAAGGAATACACATCATTGTGAAATATAATAGTCCTAGTACCAACTGTTCAAAAGTCATGACCAAAGTAATTTTTTTTTTTCAAAAGTAGGTAAAACTCCAAGGTGAAGGTCAAAAAATTAAATGTTGGTATACCAAAAGGAGGCTGGCCTTATCTGACACACAAAAAAAGAAAACACCTGATAAATTTGAAAGCTCTTGTAATGAATGCATAACAGGAAAGGAGAAAATGTATTGCTAGATCTATGGGCACTCAAACTTAGGAGTCCTGCATCACAAGTCTGGTGCTCTACTGACTGAGCTACCCAGGCCAATATTCATGGTCCAAAACCATATAATGTTTTTCCCTCTTTGTTTTGGCCCTTGTAGACACAATCCAAAGTCTTATTAGCCCCTGGCAGGACTTTCACCTGCAAGTCTTCTTGTCTAGGGGTGGTCAACAGCACCAAATACATGGAAAGGAGAAAACATATGACTGGACCAGGCATGTTCAATCAAACTCGGAACTCTGCAATATTAGTCAGGTGCTCCTCTGACTGAGCTACCAAGCCAGATAATTTTTCTTTGGGCTTACTTGTAAGTAGTGGATAAATCTACCCGAAGGGCATGTGCTGGAAAAAAAAGATAAGCAAAACCTTGATGGGCATAGGTGAACTAAAATAAATCAATTAACATTTTTTGTCTGAAGAGTGAAGATAAACATGATGATACCTTGATTAATTAAATTATCAACATTTTCTCAATGATTTTCATATCACAGTAAAAATAAGATTTTTTATTACCATTTTTTTTTTATTTCAGTATAAACAATGGTGAAGGTAAATAACATCAGAATAAGGCCATTAAGGGATATGGCATGACAGTTACTGGTTTTAAAATGGCTGGTGTGTCGTGTGTGTGTCAGATTGGCAAATTTTTTTTTTTCTGAAGATTTTTTATTTTTTGTATTGATTGAACGATTTTGCTACTCCCCTATGTAACTTATTTTCCAATAATTAAACAGATAGGTACTAACTGATTGAACAGATTCACTGATTGTCCAAGGTTGGAAAGGGGGGATATGTACCTGTGTGTTTTTAAGGTCTAGTCTCACTACTTTTTTTTAAAAGCCTGTTTTCAGGCAAAAATGCGTACACAAACCTACTGTTAATATGACATTTTATAAATTATTACTTATTCATTCGCATTTCAAAATTTTCAGACAAAATGCACCCTAAAACAGAGCAGCGAAAATCAACCAACATCACTCACAGATTGTGACCATTATAGATCACAATCAGTTAAAGAATATATAGTCTTGAATCTTACCTAACACTTACTGACATCTTCGATGATTAATTCCCGACATGACGCATTTTAATTACATGAATAAATTTGCATTCTGGCGGTCTTCTATTTACTTCCGGTTGTGTGAAATCGGCCTCGCTCAAGGAAAGTAACCATGTAATGACTATTTAATCCTCGGTAAACACCAAGCGGTCCCATGGTGTAATGGTTAGCACTCTGGACTTTGAATCCAGCGATCCGAGTTCAAATCTCGGTGGGACCTCACATTTTTTTTTTTAGGACAACGATACACTTATGTTTCTTTCTGCGTGAAATTGAAATCAGAGACATATAAAACCATATATAGGTTTTATATGTCTCTGTTAAAATATACTTCCAACATAAAATTGGAATCTATAAAAAGGCATCTATAATTAACACTCATTTGTTTCTGTAATAATTTTTATTAAATTGTTGCGGCTCTTCTATAAAATAACCATCAAATATAACTTTTTTTGAAAGATATGATAACTTTATCTGTAAACTCTCATTTGGCAAAGAAATATTTCATACATTTTAGTTTTAAAATTTGATCGATCATTTTTGTATATCTTTATATGGAGCCTTTCTTCTAAAGGAGATCAATTTAGTCTGAAAATAAAATGGCCACAACCATCCAGCCCTCTCTACCCACAGTATAATGATAACATATTCATTTATGAATAAAGGAAAAATACGTACATGTCTAGTGATGTTGAAAAAGTACACAATAAAATTATTAGATTTCAAACCTTTTATCTATATCAGTTATTAACGGTCTTCCGATCAATCATATAGTGTGCTAGACAAATATCATATTCATTTCTCAGACAGTTCCACTTTTTATTGGAAGGAAGGGCTTTATGAAAAGTTCTCTGAGGCTTTTCATGAATTTTGATAATGAATTACATGTATCATAAAAATCCAAAACAAAAGTCTATAGAAAATCAAACTTCTCACAATGGCAAATCAAAGAATTAAAAATTCAAACTTTTAACTAGGGAAATCAAAGTTTGTTTCTACCATAGTAAATCAAAGTAACATGACAAATTTTGTACTCACTTCTCCCCGGTAAATTCAAAATTTACAACATGACACATACCTCGTCTTTTCACCCGCGTATATCGGTATTACGGAAAAGACTACAAGGAACTATATTTCTGGAAGATAAGGTGAAGCGGGCCATACATCTGGAATTGAGACGTTAACAGCCCGAAAGCAGATCTCTTCAGTGACACCGGAACATTACATCCAAATTGGGAGCTGGAATGTCCGGCCATTGTATACCAAACACGAAGATCTACACAAGCAGTGAATGAGATGAACCAATACAACTTATCACTGCAGGTGTACAGGATCAGGAAAAACGAGACTGAAGTCATGGTCCGAAGGAAATGATAGCAAATATCATTAGGGATAGCTCTTCTCACCAACCAGAACTTTGTTCCCTCAGCCTATTAATGAACGTCTACACAACCCCCCGGGTTCGACTTCCACTGTGAGACGTGGAATTGAACCGTTCCTTCGGATGAGACCGTAAAAACTCGTTCCCGTATCTCAGTAGATCCTGGCATGAAAAAGATCCCTCACTGCTTAATGGATGAAAGTGCCAAGTAAAGGACAAAACTTGCATCTATCCACCAGCAAGTGGTGGCGTCTCCATATGAGTGAAAGCTTCTCAAGAGGGACGATAAATAACATACAGACTCAACTCTTGCGGTACACGAAAGTCTCTATTGTGAGTGCTTATGAACAAACTGTCAACGCATAAGCCTTTCAATAAACATTTTCAATAGTAAAAGTATTGTTGGCAAAAAAGTGGGGGGGGGGGGGCTGTTGCTACGTACCTGTAATTCTTCTGCAAGCCACTTGGTCTGCAACTCTAAATTTCTTCGAATGCAGAAATGTACAACTCCTTCACTATTCACATGAAGCTAGCTTTTCATGGTTGGAAAGCAATCAGGTTTGTCTTTGAATGGACTGAACCGTAACATCAGAAGATCTTTTTTCAGAAGAAATTATGTCAATTTTGCTACAACGTCGGCATTTGAGCGAATAGAGATTCAAGTGCTGCTGGATTACGGTGAAAATTATGGACGTTTGGAACAACAGGTTAGGTTGATTTTCTGACATTGGCATGTTATAGAGTGTCTCCAGTACTTATATTTACTTTTTTGTCCTTGTCTGTATTTTAGGGCAGTTGTTCGTTTAATTGACATGATTCACGAACTCTGAATGCTTTCTTACAGAATTTGCTGTATATTTTTGTTTAATTGCTCCTTAGAATTCATTACTGCTTGGCGGATATCAGGGAGGATGCCTTGAGTTTGTAGTAAAACAGTAGCAATAGTTATTCAATCAATTACATCACCAACCATCATTGTCCTCTTGATGGTGGAGAAAGTCCGAAACCTTTAGGGGCATCTACAGAACACCATCAATCAAATTATAACAAAAACCTTGTTACTACCATTCTATCACTTTGTGGATGCTATATTTAAAGAATCTTGCATATCTCCCAAAAGAGTGCATTCTGGCGAACTTGATTGGATTAACAGGGCAATCTCTTCTTCAATGAAGTACTGCCACTGTCTTGGCTTCCATGTTCGAATTAGTCCAACACAACCAAAATACATTTTGTTGCCAACCTCAGATGTTGGTCAGTAAAAACTGTCTAATCCGACACCTAGGCAATCTGTCACTGAGTGTGAATCATGGCGTTAAATTTCTCTCCCATTTCACTATGATGCACCCAGATCGATAGATCCAGGGCGTATATTATTTTTATCCTGTCTGTCTGTTTGTCTGTCTGTTGTCACTTTAACCTTCGCCATAACTTTTGAACCGTGAGAGAAATGGACTTCATATTTGGTATGCATACTCCACAAATAATCTCTTTCAAATAACACCAAGGTCAGTGACCTTATGACCTTGACTGTGACCTATATGCTAAAAATAGCTTTTTTAGCTCACCTGAGCCGAAGGCTCAAGTGAGTTTCTCTGATCAAAATTTGTCCCTTGTCTATCGTCGTCGTCGTCGTTGTTGTAAACTTTTCACATTTTCATCTTCTCAAGTACCACTGGGCCAATTTCAACCAAACTTGCCACAAAGTATCCTTAGGTAAAGGGAATTCAATTTTCTTCAAATATGGGGCCACTCCCTCTTCCAAGGGGAGATAATTATGAATTAGTGCAAAATGAATGGCATTTTAAAAAAATCTTCTCAAGAACCACTGGGCCAGGAAAGATGAAACTCTTGTGGAATCATCCTCAGGTAGTGTAAATTCAAGTTTGTTCAAATCATGACCCCGGGTGGTAGGGTGGGGCCACAATGGCTGATCAAATTTTTACTTAGGATTATATAGGAAAAATCTTTAAAAGAACCATTGAGACAAGTCAGATGAAACTCATGTAAAATCGTCCTCAGGTAGGGCGGGGCCAAAATGGCCGATCAAAGTTTTACATAGGAATATATAGGGAAATCTTTTAAAAATCTTCTTCTCAAGTAATTCAAAGCCATGATTAGTGATATTTATGTGGAAGCATCCTCAGTTAGTGTATATTCTAGTTTTTTCAAATCATGACCCCCGGGGGTAGGGTGGGGCCACAACGGCTGACCAAAGTTTTACTTAGGAATATATAGGAAAAATCTTTAAAAATCTTCTTCTCAAGAACAACTGGGCCAGGAAAGATGAAACTCATGTGAAATCATTCTCAGGTAGTGTAGATTCAAGTTTGTTCAAATCATGACTATCGTGGGTACGGTGGGGCCACAATGGCTGATCAAAGTTTTACAAAGGAATATATGGGGAAATCTTTTAAATCTTCTTCACAAGTACTTCAAAGCCATGATGTGATATTTATATGGAATCATTCTCAGGTAGTGTATATTCTAGTTTGTTCAAATAATAACCCCTAGGGATAAGGTGGGGCCACAATGGGGGATCTAAGTTTTACATTAAAATATATTTTTAAAAATCTTCTTCTTAAGAATAGCAAAGCCACGATTAGTGATACAGGTATTTATATGGAAGCATTCTCAGGTAGTGTAGAATTAAATTTGTTCAAATCATAACCCCCAAGGGTAGAGTGGGGCCACAATGGTGGATCAAAGTTTTACATAGAGAAATTAAGGGAAAATTTCCAAGAACAGAAAAGCTATGTTTAGTCATATTGACATGTAAGCATCCTCATGTATTGAAGGTTTAAATTTGTTCAAATCATGGCCCCTTGGGGTATGGAGGGAAACAATGGGGAATCAAATTCAAATTATTACAAAGTAATACACACGTGTATTTAGGAACAAAATGTTTTTAAAAATCTTTTTATCAAGAACAGCAAAGTCATATGCTGTATTGATATGAAGGCATTCTCAAGTAGTATTAAAATTCAGGCCCCCTCCCCCCACACCTCAGTATACTTTTCAGGTCTGGTCTGATTTGTGCTTTTTAGTTTTTACTAGCCGATGTGTTCAGGTGAGCGGTGTGGCCCCTGGGCCTCTTGTCGAACTTTCACCATAACTTTTGAACAATAGAAGATAGAGACTTCATATTTGGTATGCGTACTCAACTAATTAAGTTCTTTCAAATGACACCAAGGTCAATGACCTTGTGACCTTGACTATGATTTGTATGCTAAAAATAGCTTTTTCAAACTTTGTTGCCACGGGACGCATAGTGTTTCACAAACACATCTTGTTTTTCTATCATTTTTATGTCCCTGTAATCGAAGATTGGGGGTATATAGTTTTTGTCCTATCCGCCCTTTTGTCTGTCAGTTTGTTTGTGTATCTGTTTTCTGTGTGTCCGCAAAAACTTTAACCTTGTCCATGACTTCTGAGTGGGTGGAGCTATGGCATTCATATTTCACAGATCTATTCCTTATGACGAGATCTTTCTTTGTGGTACCACCAAATATGACCTCTTGACCTTGGAATCTGACCCACTTTTACAAAAAAAATTACGACACTTTAACCTTAGCCATAACTTTAAAACAGTTGGCGGTTAGGCTTTCAAACTTTACATGGGTATTCATTGTGAAAAGACCTTTTAATGGATAAATATATTTTTGACCTTGACCGAACAGTTTGACCCTCTTTTAAAAACGTTAACCTTGTCCATAACTTTTGAACAGGTAGTACGAGGGCTTTAAAATTTGACATTGATATTAAAGTTTGACCTTCCTTTGAGAAATCTTTATCTTGGTCATATCTTTTGATTTTTGAGTGATTGAAGCTAGGTCTATCATGTTATAGATGTTTATTTATTGTGTCAAGAATTTCCTATAAGTACAAAAAATATCGTTTTGCCTTGAACTTTGACCTTCTTTCGAAAACTTTTACCTTTTTCATAACTTTTGAACAGTTAGGGGTAGGGCTCTATATATCTATTTTGACAATACTTTCTCTTGGATACCGAAACTTTTAACCATTTGACTTTGACCTGTAATTTTCACCTACTTTTGAAAAAATAGCAATGACCAAAACTTTTAAATGTTAAGTGTTAGGGCTTTTATTTTCCACATGAGTTTTTCATTGTGACAAGACTTTTTCTTAAGCATTGTCTACTTTGATCCTATGACCAAGACCTTAGAGTATGACCTACTCTTGAAGAAAAAAAACTTTTTCTGAATTGAGGCAGGGTTAACTATTTAAACCTGGACAGTTTAACTAGTGCACAATGGCCTACTAGTTGGTCCAGATTTCTACTTTCCGCTACACAATTTATCATTTCTGCATGGATTTATTTTCAAATGTAAGAAGCCATTCAGTTTACGGTTCTAATTAACCAATGGATTTTACAAAAATGAAAGGTGAAACACGTACAAAGATCCCGCCTCGGCATCAGTCATCATCTGTTAAACTGAAGGCCAAACTTAAGAAAATGTATACACTGTGTTAAGGTATAAGTAGTTAAGTACTGACGTCACAGATCAGGTATCTTTGTATAAACCTAAATAATATGCATCTGGTTCTTCCTCTGAAGAAAAAAATAATAGGATTTATTCCGTAATGACTCAATTTTCACTCTTTTGCAACAACTGCGTAAATGAGAAATTATTGCACAATAAAAAAAGTCTACAAAATAGTCAACATTAAATTTGATTTTAATCGAATCTCTGTACGTTATGTAAGTTTGTCCGAGCACAGTATTTTGTTATTGTATGTTTGCTTTTTGGCTTGTCAGATTTTTGTGGGGCTGGATGATTGAATGGGGGTAAGTTACCTCCCCAGCTAGGTCCAAAGTACTTCATAGGGTCGATGTTCTTTGTGTAAAGTATTCTTTTCGGTGATTTGGGGAAGCCAATTGCATGGGTTCAAACTTTGACTGGATCGTCAGTCGTCAATACAGTATGCATTGTTGCAAACAAGCAATGATGAACACAAAAAATAAAACTGCAGTATAAGTAGAGTTAGAGCTTATTTCACGAAAATCTCTCATGCACGTAACTTTAAAGTGCACAGAAAATGTATTGCTACTCTTGAACCATGGAATGAAGATAACTTCATCTTTATCAATTTAAAGATTTAATTTTAGTTTTATTTATATTTAGTTGATCAATGTTTATTATCTTTAAGTTCATCATATCTACATTTTACGAGTTTATTACGAGTAATTATAATGTCCCTTGAGGAAATAGATAATGCATTTAAAAGACTAATTAAAAATCATGACAGAATTTAACATTCTTTTGACGGATGTCCTTTTGACTGCAGACTTCTTCAGGTATGGTATGCTGCACCTTCTGGAGAAACTCTTAATTGAGATGGATTTCACTCAATGCGTCAATGGCCTGCTAATTCAGAATTTTGTTAATTTTTTTTTTGTTTTGGTTTGTCTCCAGATGTTTAACCAAAAGGATGAATGGGTACGAAACTTACAATTGCTCCGCCCTCGGCAAGTTAAAATACTTCTAGACCGTTTTAATTAGGTTGCGAAATGTTAATTGAAGAATGATGATATTTTAAATGGTACGATTGTGAGACCCGTAAATCTCTTTCTCTTTAATTTAACGTACTTATAACCACCCGCCCCCCACCCCCCCAACAAATGATCGATTGTTTGTTGTTTAACGTCCCTCTCGAGAATTTTTCACTCATATGGAGACACCACCACTTGCCGGTGGAGAGCTGCAAATTTTGTCCTATATGTTCGGCACTTAGGGCCATTGAGCAGTGAGGGATATTTTAAATTTTCGTGCCAGCACCTACTGCGACACGGGACCTAGGTTTACACGGTCACATCCTAAGGACCGGTCTCCACGTTCCACAGTGGGATTCGAACCCGCGACATAAGGATCAACTCCTTACTCAGCGACCCGAGAGCAAACGCTTTAACCACTGCAGCATGCGGGCGACAAAAAGAAAAAAAAACTGCTGAAAATTTTTAAGTCTGTAATTCCTGTAAAAAACTTTCCTTTGCACAAATTCAATGAATCGTCAAACATCAGAGTCGCAGTTCAATTTTTAAAGCTAGTATTATTCGGAGCGAAATATGAAATATGGAGATACCGAGAAGTTAAAGCTTCCTCTTTTTTTCTTATTTTTGAAGGAGACCATTACATGTGATAATTAATCATCTTTTCGTCATACAAGTATATATAAAGTTCTAATTTTATTTTCAATTGAAATATTACGATAACGAACATTAACAAGCTCAAAAATCTATTGAAATAACACAAATTAAAAACAGAGTAAACACGAACGTCTTTAAAAAACACCATAGATGGGATCATTTGCTACGGAGGAGTAAACATCCCCTCCTGACTGGTCACACCTACCGTGTCGTCATGATCGGGCAAAAGGAAATCTCCGTAGACAATTCAGTTTGTAAATAATGACCTAACTAGTATGACATCGTTGACCAGTCGGCTCTCGACTTTTATGATAGATTGTATTTGCAAACAGGATCATTATATCGACTAGAACTTGCGAAATGTAATCTTTCAGAAGACTGTGGATATCCTTTTTATCAACATGTTTGTGGGTAGTTTTCTCTTTTTAGAAATTATTCGTACGTTTACCGTGCTCTTCAGTGCAAATCGCATCAACTGTGCGTCATAAACTGATTTAAAACTCCACATGCAAGTGATAGAGGGGTAAACCTACCTACTTACCTACCCACCTAGTCCTTGTTGCATTTGGAGGCACACAGGGAAATGCCTAGGGATTCCCACTTTTCTGTTTCTTTGCCTTTCTTCCCTCTTCTCCGGGTAACTTTCATGTCTTTGAATTTTTCAGTTCGGCTATTTGTCTCCACCTTGTTTTTGGTCGACCTATCCTTCTTCTCCCTTCTGGGGTCCTTTGGAGTTCCACTCTCGCTATATCATTTGTTGGTTTTCTTAAGACGCGTCCATCACTATCTATTTTGATTAGAGTAATAGACATCTACATGAAAAAGGAAGTTAATGTTAGAAAAGTTGAAGACATTACGTTCATTACTAAAGGTTTTGTTTTTCCATGTGTAAATAGACTAAATACAAATGTATACTCAAGTAAGCATATCTTGCTGTATAAACACACTTACATATACGCAAAAAATAACTCCGAGTCCTGTTAATATATTTGTACCTAGATGTGTACAAGGACAGGTGAAAATCTTGTTTACACGCGTGCAAAAGTAAATGTGAGCTAAAGGGATCGTAAGAAGAAAGCCCATAAAATATCGAACGAAGTTTTATCAACTTGTTTTTATAATAACTTGCCTCGATTTAGAAATTGTCATACGTAGAGCATGTTTTTGCGTATCGAATCAACTGAGAGGTATACGAAATCCCGTCTGCAGGCATCGTCGCAAACCACGGCCAAAATGTACAATCCTCTCCCATTCTGGAGAGAGCTATATGCGGACCCTGGGCCGTGGCTTGAGACGATGGTCTGCGGGTGATAAATGTACATGTATATTGCTGCATAAGTAAGGGAAGTTGACGATAGAAAAATTAAAGTCATCACGTTTATCTCATAGCTTCGTTCTTAGAGTTTGATAACCGTCTTTTTCTAGCAAAATGTCCAAATATGAACTAGATGTGTGAGACTCTGTGGTATTTTTTATCTCAAGCTCACCGGGATATATCGAGTCGACATAAGGATGGAAATAACCTTATTTATACGACGTCAATATGTCTAAATGTCGAGTTTAAGGCAACAGCAAGTGTTTTCTTCTTGCACATATTATACTTTGAAGAAATTATGATTCCTATGAATACAAAAATAATCTGCCAATAAGGGGGCACAATTTGTGTCCATGGGAATTCCAATTGATTTTGACAGACCTTGTCTCCAAACGCCAAATACTAGTACATATTGTCAATCATGCAGAAACTCAAGCATCTATTTGATATTAACTTAAATTCAAAGTTCTTATTTGGATAATTGAATTATTTTAACAAATTATAAATGACCGATGAAAAGGTAAGTAAATCTACGAGTTCCATTTTCATTAAACAATCAGATTTCATTGATGTCAAAAAGCCTGGACACAAATTACACTGTATTGTGGGGAATAGTTGTATGTACATTTGAAAAGTCGGCACCCCGGTTATCTCGACATCTTCCGATAATCCTGTCCATGTCGAGACACAAGAGTGAATTGGATACAATATGAGTAAATTATACCAATTTGTAAGTTACAAATTAGTTGAGTTTTTAAAATTTATTTAATGACCTTTTCTGTAAGTTTTAACAATGCATCAGCTCAATATGATAATCATTACTTATTAATCATTAACCACATACATTTCCTTATTGTTTCTGTTAGATTGATAAAGTCTTATATAATAGTGAAATGAAAAGAAGCAAAACAAAAATAAACGAACTCTGGCTACTCATTAAGCTTAATCATTTTACCGCGGATACTGCTCAACCATCGAGGCCGTTTTGCTCTATAGAGTATCAATCACGTACAATCCAGAGGGGAAAAAACACAAATAATCCATTACAAGGTATTCTGGGATTGGGGTATAAATCTTAACACTCTCTTTGATGGTCTCAGTAGCACCAGAACCCGAGGAGCTCGGAGGTAACAAGTACAGTTATTCTTTTTGAATGTGTCTTGTAGATTTCTAGGGTTAAAATAATTTTTTTTAAGTTAATATTCGGTCAGCAAATTATCGAATATATTTGGAAAAAAAAATCCAGATATTTTTTATTTGAATTGATTTTCTTTTTTCTCCCCCAAATTCTCTATTTTTATTTTAATTTAAAGGTACATGTATTCTGCGTGCACATGGTCTGCTGTGTGTTTTACCAGTATTTTGCCCCTTTGCCTAAATATTTTACCGTAAAGCACTTTTTTGTTCACTCATAAAAAATAGCTGATTTTCCACAAAAGAATCTTTTTTGTGATAAAAATTAAATACAATTTCAGCAAACTTTGCGAAAGAAAATTTGATGGAAATGGCCTTTTAACTTAACAAAACAATATTTTAGTCTAGTGAGAGTTATTTAAGTTATCTGAAGGTCAATGAACATTAATTCTACTTAGGGTTCATTAGCTTAAATTGTTCTACAGGAAAATTAGAAGTTCCAAGATTCATGACAGCTTTTGTCTTACGATCTTGATTACTTTCTGATTTCTTTCCTAATAATTAAGTCTCTTTTTGCTTTCTTTACAGAAAACTAAAACATGTGGTTAAGGGTCCTCTTACTTGTCTGTGTGATCTCAAGTCTGGTCAAGTCTAACGGAATCTACCGCGCAGTGAATCCAAGATTGATTCCATGGTGGTTCACAAGATTTCCAAACTCCAGAGTTTTGCTCAACAGACAGATTTTCAATAACATCTACCGGAGATTGATTCTGCGGGATCCATACTGGCACAGACGATTACATGCTCATAGACACAGGATTGTCCACCCTATACACTTACATAGGCATGTTCACCCAGCTATCCTGAACACAAGATCAGTCGGAGTATATGATCGGCCTGTAGCTGGCGGTGTGCCTGGAATTTATGACGAAGACGTTTCCTTGCCTGTATTTTCTTCTGCAGCAGGGCGTGTCGATAGTTCTTCCGTTGCTTCAGTATCTGACATTCCTGTGCAGCTCCCTGTTCCTGAACCTGCAGTTGTACAAGCTCCTCTTCCACGACCAGCCGTCACGACGTCTACTGCAGCCGTAGATTCTGACAAGCATTTGATCGGAAAATCAGAAACATATGTACGTTATTTCAGTCCAACAATTGATAGATACAACACACCCTGGAAAAAAGTTCAGTCCAGTTACAAGGACTATGGGCATATTAACGTTCCCGCCGTTTATGACCAACAAGTACTTGGTACCGGGTCTGCAATTGATAATGGCGCGGGCAATTTTGGCGGTTCTTCCGGATACTTCGGTTATGGTCTAGATGACGGTTTCGTTGGCGGTGGTGTGGATGGCGGTTTTGTTGGTGGTAGTGTGGATAGCGGTTTCGTTGGCGGTGGAGTTACCGGCGGCGGTTTCGTTTCCGGTGGTGTGGATAGCGGTTTCGTTGGCAGTGGTGTGGATGGCGGATTTGTTGGCGGTGGTGTGGATGGTGGTTTCGTTTCAGGCGGTGGCGGTTTACTTGCCGCTAGTGGTTCCGTGGATGGTGGTTATTCTGGTGGGTTTTCTTCTCATGTTATGGATTTCTAACTGACGCCCAGTTGTTTACTGTCACTCAAGCTAATTTTTAAAAGCATGTTAAAAGTAAAATTAAACTTCGGAATTTCGAAACTCGATAATACTTATCTCAAATGCCATGGCAAATTTGACCTACTATAGTTTGTCGACGTAAGTTGAAGTCCTAATTACTTTCTTCTTCGTGCATTTTAAAAATTATATCGACGTAAGTTGAAGTCCTAATTACTTTCTTCTTTGTGCATTTTAAAAATTATATCGACGTAAGTTGAAGTCCTAATTACTTTCTTCTTTGTGCATTTTAAAAATCATATCTCAAATCCTCGGATATCAAGAAGTTTTATTTTTTCACTGTTCCATCGAGTTTTTGTTGATCAGAAAATGAATCTTTTTTTTTAAATTTGTCTAGTTATTGAGTCAGCAGTATGGGTGTCAAAAAAGGTTTAAAAGACGTTTACACGAAATTGGTTCGTTTTGTGCAACGTTTTTATTTCTGTCGCTCATATAGCAGTTAATTATCCTTTCATACGAGACCGATTTTTGTTGATCATTTACAATTGCATCTGCTTTAAGACAAATATGTAGCCATGTTACCCTGAATCAAATAGTTATACTGGGCTATTTAATCATTCATCTGTGTTAATTCCTGTCTATTATCTTATCTAATATGCTGTCAACATATACTGTAAACTGGACTTTCCAGGAGGACTCGTTGCTTATGATGCAAACAATCCAAGCCAATCCTACACAAGATTCCGAGATGTATTCTAATGTAAGTTTTAATATTTCATTACTCAATGAAGAAAATTGGGAGAGATAGAGCTTTAAGTATTTATTCTAAAAAAAAATTGTTTATCCTAGTTGTGAGCAAGAAAAGGGGACACTTCTTTATCAGGTTCTTCTTACATAAAAAACAATTGGAAAGTTTTTTTTCATTTCAGAGAAAGAAAAATTGGCAAATATGGTGCATGGTCTGTGGGAATCTTGTATAAAAACATAAAAGTTTAAATAATTACAAATAACACTTGAAATTTAAGGAGAGATAGCAAAGGTTCAGCAAAAAATGTTTTGAAATTTACAATTCAAATTTCTAAAACGATTTAGATTTTTAGCAATTTTTAATATAGTTTAAAGTCTTATTTCAAAAACTCAAAGTGATTTCGTATATTGGAATTTAATATTTTATTTCAAAAACTTAAACTTTGAAATTTCCAAACAGGTTTAACATTTTGAGTATTTAGATTTTCAAAAATTCAAAAAATTTTTTGGCAATTTCAAGCGCGCACCGATTCCCCCTGGCCCCCCTTTCAATAAATGTCCCTGCGTTTGTTTAGAAAGTTTACGCTTAACAATCTAAAATTCGATAACATTTTCGTCTTTTGAATGTTTAAAATTTACTTCGAACTGCCAATTTTCAAACGCTTTAGATTTTTATAAATTTAGAATTTTGATTTAAAAACTCAACTTTTAAATAACCAAAACACTTTTGTACATTTTGATTTTTATAAAGTATATGTACCTTTAAATATCCAAAATATCAAATTCCATACCTGGTTTAAATGTTGGATATTTTTTTACAATTCTAAAAACTCAAAGTGTTACTTATTAGAAATTAGAACATTTGATCTGATGTGTGAAATTTCTAAAAATGTAAACGTTTAAAAGTTGTTTTGGGTTTGTTATTTTTAATCAAAAGACGAAAGCATTACCGATTATTAAGTGTACACACCTTCTGAAAAAAATGACACAAAAACTGAAACGTTTAACTTCCATTAATCGTTTTTGGTAATTTGAATTTTGAAAATTTAAGGTAAAAATCTAAAATATTAAAATTCTAAAACCTATTTCGAAATTTGAAAATTTAGATTTTTGAACTAAAATATTAAATTTCAATATACCAAATCAGTTTGTTTTTTGAAAGTTAGATATAACTAATATATTTATATATATATATATATATATATATATATATATATATATATATATATATATATATATATATATATATATATATATATATATATATATATATATATATACTTATCAATACACAATGTCCGGAAATATTCACACGATTTCACACGAATCCAAACCTAATAAATAGAATGCTTTAACTTCGTTGATTTTTTTCTATTTCAAGTGCGCACTGATTCCCGATGAATTTCGATCAAATGCGCCCTCATTCTTTAGTGACTTTCAGTTACTGACCAGAATTAATAGCTTTTCTTCGCGATTCCGACCTTTTTTTTATTATTTATTTATTTTGCAATAAAATTTTATGATTATTTTAATAACTTCATCCAGCACATTTATTTTTATAAAATATATGTACCTTTAATTTAGGTCATGTTTTTATGAATCAAATATTCATGGACTTTTTTTTAATTCTCTGAAAAATTTACTGGCCCCCTACTTTGCGTGCTGTGATCTGATGTGTGATATTCTTCAAATGTACTCAGGATGTTTTGAGTTTGTATTTTTCAACGAAAGCTGATTAAGAAAAAAAAAAGGAAAAATCATTCATGTCTTATATTTGAGTATTAGTATTTTACGCAAGAGGGTGATTTTCATACTAATTTATAACCATGAAATAAATCAAGAATCCGAACCCTTAACATCGATCTTGTTTTATAAGTTGATATCAAATATTTTTTTCTTATATATATACATGTACATGTACATTTTCAAGAACAAAAACCGGATGATTTTCAATTGTTATCCATTGTTTCAATGATTGATCCAATTTAATGATTCAATTCTTATTTTTACAGATAGGGCAGAAAAGAGCCATGTGATATCTGGAAGGTTTTACACGTTTTGAAGTTTTATACAATCATTATTATTAAAATGGAAATTTAGGTCATGTTTTGCAGTTTTGTTTTTTTTTTCCTAATTAACTTCAATTGTAAGTCAATTGGAAAAGAGCATATTAATCACTTTATGAGGGAAAAAATAGCAATTAAAATACATGTACAATGTTGGTGCTCAGATTACTTGCTACTCTGTGGATTTCAGGTGATTAAAACTTCAGAAACTGAGGTTTGACACAAAAATTTTCCCTCTTTCTGCTAGAGTGCCATGTCCCTGATCTACAGCAAAAGGAGTCTAGAATTAATTTGTATGCACATCATTTTCCCTGACATCTCTTGCATGTTATATCTTGGTTATAAAATGTCACATAATGTCTCTTAAATCAATGTGTATGTGTGCATAGCAGCACATAGTATTGGGGAAGGAGGGGAGAGGGGGTGTCCGAACTTCTTTCCAAATATTGTTTTTGTCTGTTTGCCTGCAAACTTTAACCTTCGCCATAACTTTTGAACCATGAAAGATAGAGACTTCATGTTTGGTATGCATACTCCACTAATTAAGCTCTTTCAAATGACACCAAGGTCAATGCCCTTATGAACTTGACTGTGACCTATATGCTAAAAATAGCTTTTTTCTCTGCAAACCTTAACCTTCGTCATAACTTTTGAACCATGAAAGAAAGAGACTTCATATTTGGTATGCATACTCCACTAATTTTAAAGCTTTTTCAAATGATCACAAGGTCAGTAACTTTGTGACCTTGACTGTTACCTATTTGCTAAAAAATAGCTTTTTTGAACCTCTCCCATAAATTTTGAACTATGAAGAGATAGAGACTTCATATTTGGTATGCATGCTCCACTAATCAACTTCTTTCAAATGACACCAAGGTCAATGACCTTGACTGTGATCTACATGCTAAAAATGGCTTTTTTTAACTTGTTGTCACCGGGTGCAGAGTGTTTCACAAACACATCTTGTTACTAATGAAAATATTCATTGGAAGACTACTAACCCTTCCTTCCTTTCCCACTTTTATGCAATAATAGTGAAGTCAGTGTAATGCGAAGCCTATGCTTGAGAATGAAATTGGAACCTACCTTACCCCCCACCCCCCTGCGGAATAGGATTTTCAAGTTTTGACACTTTCTTTATTTCTCTTTTTAAGTATATGTTGGACTTGTTTTCTCTAGCAGCGGATAGTTTTATACTAAAAGATACTGTAATAACGACTTTAAGATTAACTTCCTGTAAATGGCCTTATCCATCACATGGAGATGGATTAATGTTAGACAATCTGGGCTACTGAGTAATCTATTCACAACATTAATTAATCCTGCTTTAATTGTCTCTGAATGTTCTACTTCTGATGCCCCTATTTTAAACAAAAAAAAAAATCTATAGACATATACGTCCCTTCATTTCTGAAAATAGATTAAGCATAATTTTCCTTCATGATTATATTTTTCAATTTCTTCAGGTCTTGCACAGACACGTGGCAACAACAGTGGAGGAGCTGACACCAATCCCTTTTATAAACACACATGCAACCTTTTACTTTTGAAACTGCTCATTGAAAAGGCCCCCCACCCCTATTGTAGCAGTATATAAAAGATAATGTTAATATACATGTAGTATGTGTATTAATGAATTTTCATAGCGAAAAAAGCCTCCTCCCTCCAACACGAAATAAGATTGTCAAGTTCGGATAATTTTTCCTTTTTTCTCAAGACTTTATAATGTAAAGTATGTACACATTCTAGAAAAAAAAGAGGTCATACTTGGTCAAGCATTCAAACGTTTAAAACAGAGAACTGAAACAGGGAAGTAAATTCTTTTTTTTTTTGAAAGTAAAGGGGGCGACCAGAAATGACAAGCTCTCTATCAAAATTATGAAATTCATGGCCCCATACTTGATTCACGCATGCAGAAACTTTAACCAAGCCAGTTGTCCACAAATATAGGTCTGATGTAACATCCGAAACATATACAGATGCAAGTTCACAGGAGTGTAAATGTCACAACACTGTCATATCCGTTAATTCAAAATTACAGAGTTGAGGACTACTTTCTGATCATTAAAAACCACACCAATCTACCAGTACCCCTAAAAACAAACAATGAAAACAAATGTCTTATGAATCTTTAATACACCAAACCATTGAAATATGTGCACTGCCAAACTTCAAAGTTTAATTCTCAAAACAAAGATATACATCTTCACCTTACTTACAGGGTATAACTGTTTGAAGATCAGAAGACAACAATTCGTTAATACTTTAAATGCTTAGGCTCTTAAAATAAAATTCAGATCTTTCAGACTGTAAAAGCACTTTGATTGTAGAAGTATGTGACTAAATATGAAAAACTTTTTGGCACAAGACAAGCATCTAGGAATAAAGAACGCTGTGTTTTCAGATAAAAAAAAAATTAGCCTAGGATTGCAGCAATACCTGTAGAATTTGATATCAAAATATCTGGCACTGCCGATTTTACATGCTAAATTCATATGAAAATCAATTTTCTCATGATCACACTCTTTTAAAACATTACATACAAAAGAGGAAAATTAGTCTCTAATGTGCCTAACATTAAATTTCTCCGTAATGTTCTTTGATCTTTAACAGTAAGGCATCACAGGTCTTCTTGGCGTCCCCAAGCAACATGCTGGTGTTGGGTTTGAAGAAGATTGGGTTGTCTACTGCTGCATATCCCACTCCCAAAGTTCTCTTCATCACAATCACCTACGGGAAAAGTACAAAAAAAAATTACAATGAAGTGACTTGAACTACACAGATTTTACACCTCATATTGCATATATTTTAGGTATTAAACCAGTACATAAGTAGACAAGAATTACTGAAAATCAACTTTTATATGTGAGCAAAAATATATGGGAGTCTCGCAACCTTCTCTTACCAATTAACCTATGTATTTATGCAGAATATTTGAATTTGCCATATCACAAAAATCAATAGTTGCAGATGGATTTCAAACTGAAACATCAGGATTAGAATATGCACAATTAAATTGGTTTACAGTAATATTTATTCCATGAGCAGGTATGTGATGACTTAATATAAGCTTACATTTTTGGATCCCCAGACCCTGAGTACAGGCATTCCTGCGATGATAGAGTTAGGATCCTCCTCTGCTGCCGAGTTGACCGTGTCATTGGCTCCAATGACCAGTACAAGGTCAGTCTCGGGGAAGTCGTCATTAATCTCGTCCATTTCCAGTACAATATCATAAGGTACTCCAGCCTCAGCTAACAGCACATTCAACTGACCAGGCATACGACCTAGAAAACATATGGTTCACTAAGTATTGACATACTGTAGCTTCAGACACAAAGTCATTATCCAACACAAAACCATACAGAGAGTAATGGTAAGACTGCCCCCTTTTCCAATGCTTTGTATCTTAGTTCGGCAGTTATGTACAGACAATGGTATGTTATCTCCTTCAAACATGTCTAGTGAAGTTTAGTCTCCACAAAAAGCTGGTCAGACAAAATTACAGTTTTGTACCTATCATGGCTTTTTGGGCTTTTTCAAAAGCAGAAAATGAAGGTTTCCCATATTTTTCTCAGATATTTCAGGACTAACTCCTGTCATTGATTTTATGTTTTCAATTTCACTGACAATAAACTTCGAACAAACTAAACACCTGCAACAGGGTGAATTCCGAATCTGCAGTTGATTCCCTTCTTTTTGAGGAACTCCACCATTTCAGCGATGGGGTACTGAGCCTTGGCTACACAGAGTCCGTATCCTGGGGTGATGATGATGTTTCTGGACTCGGCGATCATCTCTACAGCTTGATTGACATCAATCTCTGTGTGGGTTCCAGTGATCTCCATAGGTTTACCAGTACCAGTGGACTTGGTACCATAGCCTCCCAGGATCACATTGGTCAGGGATCTGTTCATGGCCTATCAAAACATCTATATATTTTAGAAATTCTTTTTCTGCATTTCAAATGGCACAAAAATTAAAATGGGTAAAACAATCTGAAGTTTAATATGTTTGACTGGTCAAAACTCAATCCTACCTGAGTCTTAAAGCACCAATAACACATTAATGCATTAATCCATAACTAATTCTCAAAATCTACTGAATTATGACTATCAATTTAATATTAAATTGACCAGTTAGCTTTGACATCTCCAAAGGACAGATTTTTAAGTAAATCACATTCTCCTGTTATTTTCTCTCAATACCTACCACACACATGATGTAAGAGAGGATAGCTCCAGAAGATCCAATCAGAGCTCCAACAATTGTCATTAGATTATTGTTCAACATGAAACCCTCAGCACACAGAGCCCAGCCAGAGTAACTGTTCAGGACGGTGATCACAACAGGCATGTCAGCACCTGTCAAACACAAAGGGGTGTACCTCCTTAATTAAGTCAAACATAAAGGGGTGTATGTCATTAATTAACTCAGTCAAAGTGGTGTACGTCCTTAATTAAGAAAGTCAAACACAAAGAGTGTACCTCCTTAAAGACCCAATTTTTTTTACCGTACGGTTACCTGAGGAGGGGGAGTGGTCGAAGTAACAGTGGTGTTATTTACCTGGAGACCCCCAATACCCAAGATGTCAAAAATCTGTGTATACGTAGCATTACACAGGAAGTCTGTGTTTGGTAATCAGGATCATCATAAGGTGTTTTATGCCTGGTTTTGAGGGAAACTACGTAAAATAATTGTTTTAATATGAAATCTATTTGTAAACTTAACGCATTCATCGTAATCATGGTAATGTTTTGAAGGAAAACAAATAATAAGATACATGTATATCGTTTTAGAAAATGTTTTCCTTACATAAAAATCACGAATAAAAACTACAAATCAATAATATTTATCTTTTTTTAATCTTCAATAAAAGAAATCACTTGATTAAAAAAGTCTGAATATTGAAATAAAAAAAATTATTAGTCCAGCTATCCGTAGTGCATGTGAACATGCATTTACCGCGATCGGAATGTTTTTTTTTTTTCCCTGGCCAACAATGTTGTCCAAAATATTCCATATTTTTTATTCTTCGTGTGTTAAAATAATTTTGTTGTTAGAAAGATTTCTCTGTCGGAATCGATCACTATTAATTATCTTCACATTTTCATTACGTATATATATACATACGCTAGAGGAAATTCGAGCATTAATTCTGACATCAATTTCTGTACAACATCGTGCGGATTGTAGCCATAGTACAAAATTAAACATCTTTTAACAACTATGCTATGCCGTTTATTAGTGCTGAATATTTTTCTTATATCCCATTTCTTAAAAAAATAATTTAAATTGTCGGACTTCCAATTACGGCAAATAGAGCCGGTTTCTGTGGACGCGGTCTTTTTCTACAGATAACGTGGACGATATAACACTTTCAAGTAACAAACAGCAGTAAAGATAGAAAAGAAATATTTTATAATGTCAATGTTTTAATAATCTACTTTCAATTATTTTTTTTTAAATAAAATCCAAACATATTGGAGTTTTCTGCCCCGCGTGTATACTATGCGGGTACATGAAAGAATTTGACGCGTGACCAGGTAATTGTTTTCAAAACATGCAAACTCAGATTATCAGGAAGCACAGATAGCTGACCTGTCAATCAAATGAGAAGCTATTGTTTTTTTAATGATTGACAGGCGGTAAATTATTGATCTTGAATCAGGTAGATTTTGGGGGCATTAACATAAAATTGGGTGTTTAATTTAGAAGTGTTATATCATTGAAGTTTTGCTAGGAATTTCAAACAAAACATCTATCATTAACTATTGTTGTACACATTTGACTCTCAAAGAACAAGGGACCCAGTCTCCTTTACGGTCCTCAACTAACCTCCGATGGCGGCGGTGAGAGTAACCCCCATGATGCTGGAGAGGGTGGTGGTGGTCCCCAGACAGGCCAGCTGAGTTGTGGGGTCATCTGTCAACATGTAGGTCCCCATAGCTCCCACATTACCCATCAACATTCCAAAATTGAGGGCATGTCTAGCAGGCAGGATAAGGGGGTCTGACTTCAGGACACCTACAATGAAAACATATAAATATGACTAACATGTTACAGCAAACTCAAATTCAGAACATAAGCTCTCTTATCGGGACAGTGATAGTTTTCAGTAATGGTGAAAATTTTGCAACAGAAGATGAAGCTAAAGATTAGAACTCGGGCAAGTTTATTTCACCATACTAGCAAAACAAACTTAATTCAATTATTTTAAGAGTTATCACCCTTAGGCGAAATTAAGTAATTTAACTTGAAAGATTAAAAAAGAAGGAAACCAAAGAAGAGGAAAGATGGATTCTGTAAAGAAATTACAAAAAGAAACTAGAACAGAAATGAATGCATTAAATAAGATCTATATTCTGATAATGCAGGATCTTCCATATAAATGAAATGTA
This sequence comes from Saccostrea cuccullata, assembly GCF_032062105.1. NCBI lineage: Eukaryota > Metazoa > Mollusca > Bivalvia > Ostreida > Ostreidae > Saccostrea > Saccostrea cuccullata. Next base: position 156,118 of record NW_026928905.1, on the reverse strand, counting down.
GAATTGCTGTTTATGGAATCAGAAATAACATGTATCATCAGGATTGCTTTTCAAGAACAATACAAACCTTGCAGCTTTCCAAATGCCACCAATGAACCAGTGAAAGTGACACCTCCAATATAGGTTCCGAGGAAGAGGAATGTCTTGATGACGTTAGCAGCTGGGTCTGTAGCGAAATGGGGCTGCTCCAGAATGTAGTTAGCAAAACAAGTCAGCACTGCGGCGGCTCCTACCAGACTGTGGAACAGCGCCACCATCTGTGGTAGGTCGGTAACCTCTACCTTCTTACCACCAACAACACCAATCAAACCACCTGTCACAGGGAACGGTCAGACTAATTATAATATCTTACAAATCTCAAATATTTGATTTCACAACTCTACGTCTTACTTTATTCTAAATATTCAACTTTATATCTTGCTTTAAAGAAACTTCGTGAAAAGGGAGTTGTTCCTTATAATAAATACCATGAAAATACTCGATGGTATTTTCTTAATTTTTTATGAATCTGCTTCATACCTGCTCCCATACAAGTAGCCATTTGCATGAAGTTCTCTGGGGAAGGTTTGAGCAAGCCCAGTGTGGCGGCTATTCCTGATGATACTCCAATCATTCCAAGGGCATTTCCTGACAAAAAAATTGTCACATCAAATTATCAAAAAAAAAAAACAAAAAAAAAAACATTTAAAAGGTTTGCCTGTAATAATGTGACACAAGAGGCCCATGGGCCACATCGCTCACCTGAGCACTAAGGGTAGGAAAAAGTAGAAAATGGATTTTTATTGTAAAGTTTAAATAAATCATGGATTTGCTATTTTTTAGAAAATGATTTTTAAAGAATTTTCCTATATATATCTTTAAAAACTTTGGTCGGCCATTTTGGCCCCGCCCTACCCCTGGGGGTCATGATTTGAACAAACTTGAATCTACACTACCTGAGCATGCTTCCATATATATATGATGAATTATGGCTTTGTCATTCTTGAGAAGAAGATTTTTAAAGAATTTTCCTATCTATTTCTATGTAAAACTTTGGTCGGCCATTTTGGCCCCGCCCTACCCCCGGGGGTCATGATTTGAACAAACTTGAATCTACACTACCTGAGCATGCTTCCATA